>NW_010559693.1:47092-60721 GCF_000687285.1 Phaethon lepturus
ATCTTACTCGAGAATATCATGCTATTTTTGGTATACACAAATCTTTGACCTTGCTGCATTATTCACTTTTTGAAATTGAGGAACTCAGAAGTATTACATTATATATAGGCCACTTAATTTTTTATCAGTACTTTTCTCCCAATGTTATTTTAAAGTCAACACAGCTAACAAAACCATTTGTTACTAATGATCAGGATCATTGCTGTTGAATATTTGTGCCATAACTGAACACTGTCAGAGATGTCATTTGAATTATTGTTGTTTACTGTGTTTTTCTTCATATTTGCTAGAGGTCCTCTTCCATAGGGGGGAAACAGTTACTAAGAATTAACTTTGAACTATGCCAGAAAAGAGAAGCAAATACAAGATGTGGTATGAAAGCAGTGTGCCTGATAAACACACTGGTCATGATGTCAGAATTAGTTGCTATGAATGTGATGTCACAGTGTAAACAGTGTCAGAAGTAGTGTTTTTACGAAACACTGGGCAGAGTTACTCTTACAACAATGTAATCCAGAATTACTTTTTAGAAACACATATATCTAAGATTCAGAATTAAGGCCAAGATTCCTATATTTCACGCAGCTAGTGTTGGAAAGAGAACTAATATTATGATTGTCAATACCTCTGTTCAGGATTGGAAAGAAAAATGCATATTTTTCTAAATTAATGAAAAAGTACTATTCATTAATGATAAAGGAAAAGATACTGTCACTGTCTGCAATTTTGTTGCTTGTAATCTGAACATTATTAACAACCAAAAAAATGAAAAAACCCAGAACACAAAATACGTATTGTATTTTCATTGTTTTACTGTTTGAGAAATGAGTTCAGGAATGGATTCAGGTTTCATACAGTAACTGTCATTGACTTTGGAAATTTAAACAACATTTGGCATTTCATCTTTTATTTGAGTAAAGACTGACGTTAACTTTGGATTGCTAACTTTTCCATAAAAAACAAAGCTGTTCTTTTGAGGGGTAGATTTCTTTGCCGCTTTACTGGGCTGTGAAATTTCCTTGACAGTCTTGAGCTTTCTCCTGTCTCTCAGAGCAGTCACATGAAAGTGGATAGAAACTATGACCGCTGGAAGAAAGCAGCAAATGACAGGGCAACAGTGGGCAAGACTTGTATTAGAGTTGTCCTGATTTCAGCTGGGCTAGAGTTAACTTTCTTCACAGAAGCTGGTGTGAGGCTGTTTTGGATTTGGGATGAGAAAATGTTGATAAGGTGCTGATGTTTTGGGTTGTTGCTGGGCAGTCAAGGACAGCCCAGCTTCCCGTGCTGGCCTGCCAGCGAGCAGGCTGGGGGTGCACGGGGAGCTGGGAGGGGACACGGCCAGGACAGCTGACCCAGGCTGGTCAAGGGGATATTCCATACCATATGGCGTCATGTTCAGTATATAAAGCTGGGACGAAGAAGGAGGAAGGGGTGGAGGGACGTTCGGAGTTATGGCATCCGTATTCCCAAGAAACCATTACGCGTGATGCAGCCCTGCTTCCCTGGGGATGGCTGAACCCCTGCCTGCCCGTGGGCAGTGGTGAATTAATTCCCTGTTTTGCTCTGCTTGTGTGCGCGGCTTTTGCTTTCCCTATTAAACTGTCCCTATCTCAACCCACGAGTTTCCTCACTTTTACTCTTCCAATTCTCTCCCCCATCCCACCGTGGGGGAGTGAGCGAACGGCTGCGTCGGGCTTAGTTGCTGGCTGGGGCTAAACCACGACAGAGTACAAATAATAACATGTGGTAATTCGAGGTGCAAGCTACTCTCTACTGCCGGTAAGTTTAGTAAAGGTAGAGGACTATGGGCGGTTCACCAAATTTGGACTGTTAGCAACCTGTCCCCTGCCCCCAACTGTGTTGTTAAAGTAATTACATTTATTTATTTTTCAAATGTATTAAGTTAGTGTAAATTATACTGACAAACAGAAGATATCTCTTTCTTAGTTAGGTTAATACACATCTAATACCTAAATAGTGGAGGTAACATGTTTTTGAGATTTAGGTTGCACTCTGTAGTTTTACTGATGTTCCTCAGAAATGCCAAACTTAATTTTCATTTGCCCTATTGAAAGGAGAAAACCATTCTTCAAATAGTTAATATCCTCATAATGTAAGATTGCTCTTATTCACAGCGTTATATGAACCATTAAGTGCATACTTCAAAAAATGATGAGGACTAAATAGGTAATATTACTCATGATACAGTAAGTGGCAAATTTGACTTATTTTGCCTCCTCACATCTTTAAATCTGAGGAAGGCAAGTATTTGGCTGATTCTTGAAGATATTGAAATAACTATAATGCTATTAATTTCAGTGACTGCATGATTTAACTGAAGGTTGTGTACACGATACTTCAAAATTTACAGACTAGAATTCTGGTCTGGACAACTTGGGAAAAGTGGCATAGACTTACTTAATGTTTAATAATTTTATGGAGACTAATACACAGTGAACCTGATCTTTAATGGAGCCTCTACACAGCTGTGCAAAACAGCTACTACTAATGGGCCACCAAAATTGCTGTATTTTTACAGTAATTAAAACCAGATGGTCAATAACGTTTTCCACAGTGTAACAAATTTAGTAGATACTTCTTGTGTAATCAAACGCTGATTTACTCAGCTATAAAATGATTTTGTGATTGGATAAGGATGACAGACAAAACAAGTTAGAGGAAAATACTGATCTCGGTAACTTAACATTATTCAGGTGAAGACAATAGCTATCTGGATTTACACCAGGATAGAAGATAACATTTAGCCCAGAATTCCTAAATCTTGATTTTGAAAATTTATAAAGAGAATTAACATCTTGGTCCAGAAGCTTGACAAATATTCTCCACCATAATTTATATTCATAATCAGCTTTTTCTGTGTACAGGTGCTCCTGCTTCCTCCCCTGCCATTTACTAACAGTCTAGCCTATATTGTTGAAGATGAAACTTTGCAAATCTGCATAGCTATAGCTGTGCTCCTCAATTAGATTCTCCTATTCAAGTTGGTGCATGTAAGCCCTGACTGAACAGCTTTAGAGCTTTTGACATCATTGGTACTCTCAGGTACTGTAATGAGACTGGTTGTTCCACATCCATAACGAAGTGAAGAATTAAGGGCTATGTCTGCAGCAATGTTCAGTTTTGAAGAACTTAAATTTTAGTATCTTGTCTTTATGACAGAATCTATATTCTCAGATTGGTGTAAAGTTGTTCAATATAGGTGCCCTGTATAAGTAAGGAGTTCAAATTCTTAAACTATCCCTAAGAAATGTCCTAATAAGCATGTATATTTAAATCCTCTTTTTTTATGATATGTAAATGCCTCCTTTTACACACAGTTAGACATTCCATTTTTTTATTCCTAGAAGACGATGCCTAGATTTTTGTCATTTGCACAAAATTCTGATTATATTTTAAAAATGCTGCTCTGTGCCTAGCAGATCAGTGGTTAGTGCACTTGTACAAAATTTGAGAGATGGTGCAAGAAAACATGGAAGGAATTCCTATTTATGCTTGAGAGAAATTACTCCCACATCTACTATCTATTTAGTATTCTTTAACTATGAAAAAAGTTGGTTAAGGTGAGGCAAAGATTGTTAGGGTTTCTTGCATATGGTATCTCACTTTTCATGAAATAATTCAAGTTTCAATGGGTAAAGGAGAAAAAGACACCACACACAAGAGGGGGTATACATTTCCAAATACTAGATAGGCACGTGGCTATGGAGAGGGACCTTGTGTTCCATGTGAAATGGTATGATTTCTATAGGAGAACTTAAAAGGCCCTGCAAGCAACATGCACTGCAGAATTCATCAATTCTTGATCCTGGAAGAATTGTGAAAATTTAAAGTCAGATTTTCATCAGGTATATCTCTCTGTTCAAAACCCTTCTCTGCACATAACAGACACCTAAAGCAGTTCATTAAGGAATTTGGAAATTAGAGGGTTGTGATTTTCATTATACGTTTATGGAGAATATTGAACTAGATGTATATGTCTGTCTTTTTGTAGTCCTGCTCCTAAAGCTCCTCACTTGCTAGGGTATAGCCTTCCAGACGCCATCCAAGAAGCCGGTTAGTGGAGCTGAATTGGTAGCTGTAGCTTGTTTAGCTGTTAGTAAGCAAAGCTGAAACCTATACTTTTAAAGTAGGTGCATATGGAAGGAAACAAAGGCACACTAGGGCTCTGTAACACAGGGAGTTGTAATTTTCTTTATTTCTTCCTCCAGGAAGATTCTGGGCAAAGGGTGAAAAGGAGAACTAAAATGACTTGGTCTCTGTTATGAGTTCATATCAGTATCTGCAAATAAAAATGAGGCCAAATGGTGATATAAGGAGACATCACCCCATTGCTTTTTTAAAAATTTTATTTTCCTCAATCTCTTGCTTCTTTTAATGATTAAAACTGTTTTTGGCTGAATGTGTTGCCTCAATTGAGTCCAACTCAAAATATGTACCCTTAGGTGCTCTGGATAACTTTACAGTCTTAGTAAAACTTGAGTATCTAATGGCTTTCAAGCCATCAAAAGGATGGAGTGGTGCTAATGGCAATCTTGGTGAGTAATTACATCCAAGGGGTTAAAATCTATTTCAGTGATGCTTTCTAGTTAAGGGAATTGATTTTGACCCTTCTCCTGCAGATATCCCTGCACAGAATTGTATATAACGTCAATGCTGTTCTTCTCTGCATATGCTTTGCTTAATTCTCCAACAGAACATACACCTCAGCGGATGCACTTGATGTAGTACATGTAAAGATAAGCAGTTCTAACACAATAAGCTGTGGTAAGACAAACATAAATCACTTCTCTGTGTGTGTGCAAAAACATTTGACTTCTTTTCTCCTGGTAAAATCTCTGAATCAGGACCCAAACCCACATAAATCTGCATCCCTCTGTGGAAGACACACCTGATTTACAGCTTGTTCGTGTTGGACAACTCCCATTTTGTCTGTCACTTACATGATTTGTCTGTGGAATACTGAAGGCACCTAAATACTACAGAAGAATGTAACTTCCAAGTTGTACCCAACGGTAGTGCTGCATGCTGTATGCAGATTCTTATTGAGTACTTTGTTTGTTTCCTTGGGTGTGTAAGAGATGCGTACAACAAATGGTGGTTTTCTCTTGGACATAGTTGTTGACAAAATATGTATTTTTTTTAAACAGAAAGCTCAAAGGGACTTCTCATAAGCTTTATCTTCTACTGTACTGAATTATTTTTTGCTTTCAAACCACATTTCTGACTCATGCCACATTTAATTAAGTACAGCTAAACAACTATTTAATTAAGTACAGCTAAATATATCATACTTCAGGGGAAAAGGTAAAACAGTAAAGCGGTGTCTTATGAAATTAGCAGAGCAAGGTAAGGCTTATCTGTACATTGTACTCTAATAGAACCAATAAAATGAGAAGTATACATAGTAACATTTTTCCTAGATTGGTTTACTGTAGTATCTTTCATTTTCTTTTAAGCTGATTGAGGTAAAACAAAAGAAAAGCAGTTGTTTGACTCATGCTAAGAAAGAGGCCTCGATTTATTTGGATCATCCATCCTATTCTTAACTCAGTTCCTTGGTACAAAAAATCTTTCTGTGATTTATGTGCCAGGGTTTAAAGTAAAAGTTATATAAAATATATTAATATGTCAATCAATATTTTTTATCCTGGAAATAACATGAAAAGGGGAATAACAAGCGGCAGAAATTAAGAATTATTTTATGATTCCTTTCTATAACAAATATTGCTGTAAAATGTAGAATCCAAGGCAGCCTGTTTTCCTATAGATTCATCTCAGGACAGTTTGAATTTGGAGTCTAGGAAGGTTTAAGGTCAACCTGCAGCTTTTCTCTAAGGAAGGGTATTTGGAGGATCTTTCTCTTCTACCTGGCTGCTTATTTTCATGAAAATTGTAGGAATGCAATTATTTTTTGAGACTCTCTCACCTCTGTCAAATTCTTCTGAAACAGTTCAGTTCATATGGAGGTGACTGAAGACATTTCAGACACCAAAAATGGCACAGAGAAAGTTACTGAATCAGCTTGGTTTCCATGGGAAACAAGCTGAAGTAAAGGAAAGGAAAATCGATGATAAAAGATCTGCATTGGAGCTCAGAGGTAAGGAAACCTCCCCAGACCCACAAGATTCATTTAGCGCATCAGAAGTTCTTATTTGTGTTAGTCACATTAGTTTGTATTTTAAATGCACTGTATATTTTACCAATGGGCTTCAGTGTTGACATTTTATTTCCTTCCTTGAGACCTGTTACCATTCTTGCTAATGCCCTTGCTTTTCTGAGAATGAGAATGGATGTTACTCTCATTACCTGGTATCTAGAGGTCATCCTTTTCAGACTTAGAGTTGATGAAATCAATTTCCAGTTTCTGCTTGATAACAGGAGCAAGAATAACAAGAGAGAGAAATATAATCTTACCTGCATCATCTTAGTTTTCTGAGATGTCTCAGAAACACTATTCTGCAACCACTTTCAAAAGACCCTGCAAATGTTCCAAGGTTTGCAACAAACTCTTCTCTTGAAGAACTCAGCCCACTGACCCCCCTCAATTTAGAAAAGATTTTAATTGTTTTATTCTGTTGTTTGTTGTGAAAAGTAGTAATATTTCAGTGACAGTTTTCAATACCTTTTCCCGTAGTTTAAAAAAAAAAAATTAAAACATAAATGTTAATGTACTACTATTATGAGTCTATATCATAGTGAGCTTTCACTTAGCTAATCTGTGCGTTGTTAGATGCTTTAGTATAACCAAGACATAAACAGTTTTAGAGCCACATTGAGTTCAAGTGAAGGGATGATAACAATTCATGTAGTTATGAGTTACTTTTCTGCATGGGGGTTTCTAGCTAGTGAGCTGGAAAAAAAAATTTACAAGTGATGAAATAAATAATTAGCCTGAGAACCACTCATCCATCACTATATTTTGCAATGATAATTTTCTAATAAGTAGCAGTCTGTAATGCCTCAGAACTCTTCCCAAAGTTCCTTGAGATATCAAATTATTCAGTATAATACTTTATTCAGACACAAATGAATTCAAATGTGAAAGTTTGTTTTGAGTTAGTGGAATACAGTAATTATCTTGTCCCTTAATTTTCTGATTTTTACTTCATTTACTTAGTAGCTTCTACAGTCATGCTAAAAAAATAACAAAAATGGATATCAAAACACTCATTGTGATTATACATAATTCAAATGCCACAATCAGAAAAACAGTTCTTAGTGGTAGATAACATTGAAACAGCAAACTAAAACTAAGCCTAGAGACTTTTCATGATGAAATTCCAAGAGGAAGGAAAATGAAATAAATAGAATTGTCTGAAACCTTGTAAGAATAAAATCTGAAAAAGGAGACTTAATTTTTTTCTTTCAGAAACCACGACATAGTTCTACTAAAAGAATTGTGATAGTATTCTACACCTTCTGTATTGGAGGTGTTTCAAAGCAAGATGTCTGGAGAAGAGGAGGCTGAGAGGAGACCTTATCGCTCTCTACAACTACCTGAAAGGGGGTTGTGGCGACGAGGGTGTTGGCCTCTTCTCCCAAGTAACTAGTGATAGGACGAGAGGAAATGGCCCCAAGTTGCGCCAGGGGAGGTTTAGATTGGATATTAGGAAAAATTTTTTCACTGATAGAGTGGTCAGGCATTGGAACAGGCTGCGCAGGGAGGTGGTGGAGTCACCATCTCTGGAAGTGTTCAAAAAACGTTTGGATGTGGCACTTCGGGACATGATGTATGGGACATGGTGGCGCTGGATTAATGGTTGGACTTGATGATCTTGAAGGTCCTTTCCAACCTAGTGATTCTGTGATTCTGTAAAGAGTTGCTTCCCACTGCTTTATCTAGCCATCTTTTCTTGTCTCTGGCTAATGGAACATGTGAAGGGAGGGTAGAAACCAGAATCCAGGCAGCAAAGCGTTATCTTTCACAGCCCAGTAAATAGGAATTTTGCCATGGTTAGTTTAAGTGGACGGGCTTTGTACTGACCTGACAGGACTTGGGTCTGAGGTGATTTTAGCTTCTTTTAACAATTTTTCTAGCAGTTGTCTCTTGCTTATCTGTTTTAACTCAAGCTCTCTGAATGCCATACATCATAAAAGTCTGACATACCTAGGGAGTAGCTTATCAGATCTAGCATACCAGGCAGTATGGTAGCCCAGCCCTTTGTGCCAACTGAGACAGCAGGAGGTTATTGTGCAGCTTTCAAACTTCATCTGAAAACCAGTGAAAATGAAAGTATACTGTGATTAGAAAACATTTAAAAATAGATCCTAGTGGATCCAAGAGTGAGAAGGAGGAGAGCCCTGTCTCCAGCATTGTGCTGCTCCTGGTGGATAATTATGGATGTTGGTAACTCTCAGTGACATCTCACAGGACATCTCTGCCTGGGGAAGAGTGGGAGTCACCGACCTTCTGACTTAGGAGGACATTGGAAAGGTAAGCATAACATGAGAGAAAAGGAGTGGGTATCAGTAAGTTTTCTTTCATGGCAGTTTTAAGAACTTTTAAAAATTGTTGTTAATGGACTCTTGGTCTTTTTGTAACTGAATTAATCATAACTTGTACTTTGACTGGATAATTTGGATGTTAACTGAGCTAACACTAAAATTTTGGTTGCGCTTATGAAGTGTTCTACTTTTGCCAACAAGACTTAAATGATAATACTTTTTGCTAAAGTTTTTGCGGAGACAATGTGTGGCGTAAGAAAACCCAAACCCAGAGCGAGACTCTGGTGCTTTAGGGATGTGAGGTCCACTCGTTGCTGTCAGTGGGGCCTCTTCATATGGACAGTGGGATTCAGAGGCTTGTCAGGTGCAGAAGCAGTTGCTTAAGATATCCAGGATGCTTGTGAAAGTATGGTTTTGGAGAGGTCTGTACTCTGTATCTAGGGATTAAGGAAAGCACAACAGGCTTTGGGGTTAGAGAGTGGAAGTAGAGAGTCGAAGACTGAGGAAGAGAGTTGCATTGGTTTTCAGTCTTGGTTTGGGAAGATACAGAGGGGAACACAGAGAGGGCAGGAGAATGTAATTTTTGGCTAAATAGGTTTTGGACTGTAGTTATAGAGCCTTGAAGTTTGACCAGTCAAGTGGCATCCTTTTTCTTTTTTTTTAAGGTAAACCATCAAGGCTAATATCACATTATGTGTACAGAGGTTTTTGAGTTTACAAGGGCTTAAAGATAGCAGTTCATAATTACCTTTGAAGATCAGTAAAAAATTGAAAGGTATGATTATATTGCTTTGCTTCATCCCTTTTTGTTAAAGTCTGTTTAAAAAAAAAAAAGATACTTCCTATATTTGTTGTTCCAGATGATATAGAAGAATGTTGAACAGGCTGCATCCCAACATAGGTTCCTGTGATTTCCCCCTGTGACTTCACTGTGAAGAAAACACATTTACATTTTATTTCTTTGCATGAATAGAATCAAGTTTCTGTTCACAAAAATTTCCCCTCTGTTTTCATAGGTGCTTAGTTTCCCTAGAAGTCATTGTAAAACCCTTTTAGAAATGCAGTGTGAAGTGGGATAACTTTTATTCTCATGGCCTTTGAGTCCTTCAGACAATTCTAGTGACTTTTGTGACATGATTCCTCTTGACAAAAGACAGACTGACTTAAGCCCATTCTATCCCATTTTTCTGGGTTTTTTTTGTGTGGGGTTTTTTTTTCCCCATGAAATCTTCTACCAAATTGTCCATTATAGCCATCAGATTTACTGTTTTGTAGTTTTCTATATTTGTGCTGGTTTTGTCTGGGAAAGAATTAATTTTCTTCATAGTAACCAGTACGGGGCTGTGTTTTGGATTTGTGCTGAAAAAAGTGTTGATAATACTGGGATGTTTTTGTTATTGCTGAGCAGTGCTTACACAGAGCCAAGGCCTTTTCTGCTTCTCACACCACCCCACCAGCGAGTCAGCTAGGGGTGCACAAGAAGTTGGGAGAAGACATAGCTGGGACAACTGACCCCAACTGACCAAAGGGATATTTCATACCATATGACGTCATGTTCAACATATAAAGCTGGGGGAAGAAGAAGGAGTTGGCAGGACATTTGTAGTTATGGTGTTTGTCTTCCCAAGTAACCATTACACGTGATGGAGCCCTGCTTCCCTGGAGATGGCTGAACACCTGCCTGATGGAAGGGGTGAACAAACTCCTTGTTTTGCTTTGCTTGTGTGCGCAGCTTTTGCTTTACTTATTAAACTGTCTTATCTCAACCCATGTTTTTTCTCACTTTTACCCTTCTGATCCTCTTCCCCATCCCTCTGTGGGGGGAGTGAGCAAGCGGCTGTGTGGTGCTTAGTTGCCAGCTGGGGTTAAACCACGAAAACTACTGAGATAGATAGACCACAAAATTTGTTTACCTTGTTTTAGAAAGACTATTTTATTTTTTAATGGAGTCCTCCTACATAAGGCATTCACTTCTCAGACACGTAGGAAAGCGCAGAATTTCTTTTTCGTTCTGACTCCCAAAACAATGAACAGTAATATACTTCTCCATGACATATCACCCCAGAGGAAGCTAAATGGAAACACTGCTTGGAGGACACAGTGCAATATGCTTTCCTGACTTATTCCTGAATTCTTTTCCCTCAAACAGTGGAAGTCCCCTGAACTCGTAAGGCCCACATGAACACTGAAGATGCATTTTTGGTTATGGCAAAGAAAAAAAACCATTAGACCTGAATTTGTGAACCTGGCATTCCTAGAATGAGACAAGGCAACTATTTTAACTCATGTCAGTAGGTAGTTTAATACTGTACCTCTGCTGACAGACAAAGTATGTGAAATAAGAGTCAGATCATGTCAGACCGTTGGATCAGCAAAAATGAAATCTAGTTTTCTCATTGTATTCATTGAAATCTAGATACTTGGAAAGTATGAGAACTTTGCATGAAGGGACATTTTCCTAGCAATTGACTTGATTTAGAGAAAAAGGAGGGAGTTCACATTCACTTCATGTTTTCAATATTTCAGTCTTGAAAAATATTTGGCTGGGCTTTTCCTGTCAGTTTTGACTTGAGTTGGTTAGAGACCTAAATGTCCATAACGGCAGAGGAATTTCTGAATCTGAAGTAATTATGTCAAATAATAACTATTATTTTTGCACTTCTGTAAGTTTTTTAGGACTATCTAAAACCATCTATAAAAACACCTTCCAGAATGAAGGATGCAAAGCAGACTTTCAGCAATGATTGAATCATACGCTCCTGAAAAGAAGTGTTTGTAATGGAAATACTGACATAACATTAACCATAAAAGTGTGTATAGTCATAATGAAGAGTTTGACAATGGGTCTGATAATGAGATACTAAGTTTCTGGTGCAGTAGAAGTGATGGCATGACTAATTTATTTAACTTTTGTAACCATAGGTTAGCACATACATTTATTCAGCTGTTAAAATTCACTTACAACTGTTTTAGCTTTCTAAAATAAAGCCTGTTTCTATTCCAAGGTTATAATGGACTTGCTAATGGGGTATTGACTACTATTTCTTATCATCCATCTTCTGGTGGAAAGGTGATCATTAGTTTTCACTTAATAATTCCCAGTTTTCTGCACATTCACATAAAATTACTTTTACTAGAAATTCATTCAACTTGCAGTTGAAGATAGCCCCAGCAGCAGCTAGTTTTCAATAAGTATTTTTTTTTCTGTATAGTATAAAATTGCAATTTCAGGGATTCCTCAGAATTAAGAACTGTTTTCTTAACTTGAGATTTAGCAACCATATGCACATCTTCAAACTTGAAATTTGGGTGCAATCAACTCAACTGATAAAGAAAATCCAACATAAAATTGATTTTAAAAAGATTTGGTATGGTGGCATGTCTCATTGAAATGGACTGTTGTCACAAAACTCTTGAGAAGAAAAAGTGAAATCGACAATATAATTCTGTATTTGGATTCCTATGCTTTTAAAATAAAAACCAAGGACAATATAACGACTCTAAAGAGAGGAGGTCTCCAAGCATTTGGTTCTATCAGACTCAGCACAAGAAGCAGAAAATGTAAGAAGCATCCATTTCCCCACCTTTCCAGTAGGTCCTTGGGGTAGCATCAGCTTTTATTAAAGCTCATAATGCCTTCTGTTTTCTGAACAATCTCAATAATTTTGAGAAACTACCCACCTTACGTCTATATGTATGGTTGCATTATCAATGGCTAATGTTGGGCTGCACCTTAGACAGTGGCACTTAGACATGAACTGCAGCTCTCTCTTGGGTCAAAACATTCATTCCTTAGGACTGTACAGTTTTCCTGAATTTGAGTGCATCAAATGTCCAATTATCAAAGAGTCGCTGAGCACAGAGACTGAATTCTTCTATGATATTAAATTAGATCCTCATAAACATGTTGATTTATACTGTAAGAAAATTGTCAGAAAGCTTTAATAGTCTAGTTTGTATCCTGCTTAAATTGTACTTCAACTTTCTGATGAGAAGCTTTCAACAGTGCTCTAACAGAAAGGACGAGATTATAAGTAGAGTATAGTATAGGGCATTAAAGGTTTCAGCTGTAGAGAGAAGCCTTTCAGTGTTAAGAATTTTTCCAGATTTCTAGACAGAGTGTAGAACCAGTAACCAAATCAAAGGAAACTCTTTGCCATGCAATTTTAAAGTTAGCTTTATCTATGATCCTTCACTAAAAAACATTCCCAGTGCCTGACCTCAGTTCCCATGGCAATCTGTGGCAACTCAAATTTAAGAACAAAATGCTTTGTGCATACAATTTAAGCATGAGCATTCAACTGTAAGATACTCCTTATAGTGACTGAGTTTCTCTTTGTTACAGCTTTTAAGTTCCTACTGAGTTTTCTCTGCAGTTACAGGTGTGAGAACTTGATATATTGCATAAAAAGTGAACTTACTAAATAGAGATTTTCTTTTTCTTTTCTTTTTCTAAGTGGACATCTCCTGAGACCGTGGTGTACTCTTCCAGCCTGCATGATCTCTGGTAAGCTTTTAGGGATTTTTTTTCTGCCTAAAGAATTTAATTCAAGTTAAACCATAGTTAAAGGTGTCATGATGTAGTGCAAAAGAAAGTCCCTAATGTTCAATCAGCTGTAATTAACTAATTCTTGCTAATAATTCTAGTTGATACTGAGAAACAGGCTGAACAGTGTTTATAGAACAAAATACTATGTACTATTTTGTATACTCTGGTTGACCAAGAAATATTGAAAAGGTATTAACATCTGTGTTCAAAACTTACCATATTATTAGGTGCTAATATTGTCACTTTCTGAGTGTCTATCATTATGAGCCCCCACAAGAAATCTATGTGTAACATGTAAATATAAAATCTGCAGGTACAGACATTTATGTATAGCAAGAGCAAACACAATAAAGCATATGCTCAAGATTTTTTCAAAGACAGACATTAATTTAGATTTGAGTCAATGATTACTTGTAACAGGCCATTGTGCCCACAAGTTTGTGCTAACTGGAAGACAAAATAGGACTTATTAAATGAACTTATTAAATGTCCAGGAAGGCTGGACATTCTTCAAGACAGAAATCTTAAAGGCGCAAGAGCAGGCGGTCCCCATGTGTAGCAAGACGAGCTGGTGGGGAAGGCAACCGCCCTGGCTGAACAGGGAGATTTTGCTG
>NW_010559694.1:0-41337 GCF_000687285.1 Phaethon lepturus
CTTAGTTGCCAACTGGGGCTAAACCACGACACTATATCATACCAGCTGAAGGTTTGCCCACTGCTAATGTAAGTTTCTAACAGATCTTAGAAGAGGTCTCCTCACTACTGATAGGAATTCCTAAAATCCCAAGAGGATGTACAAAACCATCTATGTAAACCAAATGAAAGTGTGATTCTGATGCTCTAATGAATAGTCTGACCCGGGTATATACATTTCAAATGAAAGGACAAGTAAAACATTTTAAGATACTTTGTATTGCTTCATATTCTGTTACTATATCCCAATCTTTCGTATCTCTTAATCACTCTTTGAACATTTAAATCTCGATTGAAGAAAAAAAATTTTTTTTTTTTTGTTAAAAAATTTCCATGTTGAGCTTGCTTTCTAAAAATCGCTAATGGTTTGGGTTTTTTTAAAGTATCATCACTACTACAGTAGCACATCTTTTTCACAGTTGAGCACAATGGGTACTTCCAGTTCTCCACACATTATGAGAACTTAGTTATGTGACCATCATTATCTTACATGAAGACAGGTTTTGGACATGAATCTAATGTATTAAAACCAATTGTCACTCTCATGAATAATGTTGTTTGGTTAAGGAATGTATACTGTGTTAGATCATTATTGTTGCTTGTATATTTCAAGTGAGTTCCATTTAACAGACACTATATATATTAATCATGTTAATATTGTTATTATTATCACAGTAAAACTAATATATTTTAGTGTAAGTGTTAGGAATGGAAGATAACACTAATATAATAAATATTTATATTTATGTACCAATTTCCTGGTTCACAACACATCAATAATAACTTAGCGTAATTTCAAATAATGCAGTGAAGTTTCACCACTTTTTGAAGAATCCATGGATCTGATTACATGTTCAAATTCATACGGAGATTTCCTATTCTTCAGGCTCAGACATACTTGTTTGCTTAAGCGCACACTGTGTATTTATGTGACATGACCCTGATAATGAGAACTAGATACTATCCTGAGAATAATACTAATGAGAAAAAACAAATATGGTAGGATATACTAGAGAGCCATTTCAATGCTTTTCATAGAGGAAAAAGTTTGGTTCTTTTTTCTTAAAAAATGCACATTTTAAAGATAACTAAAACAAAGATCTCACAAAGTTCTTTTATTGCAAAAATTCAAAGCAACAAAAGGCAATGTAACTTTCTTGATTAAAAAAGTCATGCAGGGTATTATTTTACAGAGCTTCTGGTCCCCACTTGAAAGCACACAGAATTCTACGTGAAACACACAACAGCTATATTATACATGTTGCAGCGGAATTACAGAATTCTCAGGCTTGGAATTTAGTAACAACTTCTTTAGTCTTTTATTTGTCATGAAAACATATGGAAAAATAACTCAATATCCTCCCAGGTAAATAATCAAAAAAGCAGAAATGCATTTTGTCCATGTAAAAAAAGTACCTATAGTCAGTGGATTGTGCACTGCTGTGTAATGTAATTGTACACAGTGTAATGTAATGTAATGAACTTGTAAAATGCCTGTAAATCTAAACAAGTGGAAAAACAAAGCTTCTTGTTAAAAATATGAACAGAAGTTTCACAGTGACAAATATTTAGTAGCTATATGTATAGGCAATGGTGAAAATATTTTAAAAGAACTTCTAGGAATACAAATAAAACTATATTCCCTTTTGAAATTTCTGAATTTAAAAAAACCCAACAGTTTTAGGACGAAGATATTTACAACATCCATTTTACCCTGGAATAGGAAAAGCTTTATGAAATATACAAATCAGAATACTTCCTTGATTATGAAAGTGTCTAATTATTATAACCTTTATAAATGACAATATTATATATAAATGTAACCTTATCTATTAACCTCAGTAAAATATTCCTAGTTTGCTGCGTTATAGATAAACTGCAAGCTGCAATGCTATCTCAGGAATAGGTGATATGATAAAGCTGCTGTCATGTTTCAGTGTTGAAAATAACCTCATCAAAATTAATTTGTCAGGGAAGAAGACTTTATTTAAAAACTAGTCATGGGCTGTGCACAGTATAATTGACTACAACATGATAAATTCAATTTAGTTTTCTTTTAATTAATGTATTTTTGCACTTCTAGTAAATCTAATAAAAATTAGAGTATTTTAATGAATATCAGAATGTGCAAATGACAGGTGAAAAACTTTGTGCATTCTAACTATGTTCACCAAGAAACAGCATATGAAATAAAGCAATTGTTAAGTATGTATGTGCACTGATTTTGCAATACAAACCTATGGAGATTACTAAATAAAAAGGAAACCATTTGAGAAATAACTCTTTTCTTCACGAATAAAATTCAGCCCAAAAATGTGTAATTTAAAAAAAAATACAAATTTCAGTGTTATGCATCAAATTTAAACCAGAAGCATCTAATAGTGTCTCATGTATGGAAGCTTGTGGCAATACGAAGCACTATTGATTCCAATGAAATTCCCCTCACTGAGAAATCATTCTGTAAGAATTACTTTGCTAAAACATAGGTATGACCTCCGCCTGATGTCTTCATTCAAAGTGAAGGCAGTATAAAAGGAATGATCTAAAAAAAAAATAATCCCCTAATTTATTTGTTCTGAATTATAAGGGGCAGATGACAATGACATTTAGAAACAGATGATCTAAAGACATCTGTGAGCTTAACTCCACTGGCATCTAAGCATGCTGTAAGTTCAGAGCTTTATTCAGTTTATTTTCTATAGGTAAAACCAAACAAACAAAACCCCACAAATTAATATTGAATAAAGCATATTTTTGTGCTATTCTTTGGGCTTTTTTCTAACAAATAAGACAATGACATTTCCTAGGACATGGCATTGAAATACTCTGTATGTCATCAATCCAACTAATTATATTAAAATAAACAACTAGTATATCCATGTATGGAAGAGACAATGCCATCTCCCAAAAATCATTAGTCAAGCTGTTTAGTGTTGAAAAAAGTTCTACATATATGCTCTCAAAATTGCACACCACTTCACTTGTTTGTCTCAGGTTCCTGTTTTAGATGTGATAGGGAACAATAAGACATTTATCAGAGGAACTCTTTAAAGACGACTGTTTCATCAAAGACAGTCTCCACGGCAAACAGAGAGCAAAAGATAAGAAGCTCATTAGTGGGTAATCACTGTTAGCAACCTTCTGCAGAATTCTGTGTGGGATAATTGCATTAGACAAAATTAGGAAAAATTCATTACACCACAAAGGTCTCTGTATTAAATGTAAAGTTAGAAGTTTCTGATCTCAAACATAAACTCATAGAAGAAACTATTGAAAATAATTAGTTCATTTTTTTATCAAACACAGACTAAAAATAGCTTAACAGTAGTTTGGTTCATTAAGCCTTTAAGTCATTATGCCTGATGTTAAAACTTAAATCAAGAATCTGTCACATGCCCAGGTTATGTTTCAGTGATTTGTAACCACCATTATGAAAGTGTGTACCTTGGTTTTTTTTTATTTTTTATTTGTCAAACTTTTACCCCTTAGATTCTTCACTGTTATTGATTAGAGCACTGTCTTCTCCAAAATTGTTTCCCTTCTGCATGAATACCTGCAGTTACTTCTTCATCCTTATTCACATACAATGAAAAGTTTGAGTTCCTTCAGTCTCTAGACAAAATGACAATTTTGAAACCTAATAGAACTTGTTTCCTCTTTTTCTGAATCCTTTTCAATTTCACACCTCTATTTTGCCCTAGAGAGTGACACTATTAAGATAATGACCTCTCTAATAATGAATAGAAAGAAATATGTTTTTCATATTCCTGTGTGATAGTGTCCTGGTTTCAGCTGGGATAGAGTTAATTTTCTTCTAGATGCTGGTGTGACACTATGTTTTTGATTTAGGATGAGAAACTGTTGATAACGTGCTGATGTTTTGAGTTGTTGCTAAGCAGTCAAGGACTGTTCAACTTTTCATGCTGGCCTGCCAGCGAGCAGGCTGGAGGTGTGTGGGAAGCTGGGAGGGGACACAGTCGGGACAGCTGACCCAGGCTGGGCAAAGAGATACTCCCTACCATATGACATCATGCTGAGTATGTAAAGCTGGGGTGAAGAAGGAAGGTTTGGAGGGGCATTTGGAGTGATGGAATCTGTCTTCCCATGAAACAATTAAGCATGATGGAGCCCTGCTTCCCTGGAGGTGGCTGAACACTTGCCTGCCCGTGGGGAGCAGTGAATGAATTCCTTGTTTTGCTTTGCTTGCGTGTGTGGCTTTTGTTTTACCTTTTAAAACTGTATCTCAAACCATGAGTTTTCTCACTTTTACTCTTTTAATTCTCTCCCCTGTCCCACCATGAGGGAGTGGACGAGTGGCTGCGTGGTGCTTAGTTGCTGGCTGGATTTAAACCATGACAGATAGTATTCTGCTTACACACTAGAGTTATGTTTAACCACAGAACTACTTTGGGAGTTTATCATTCCAATTCAAATTTGCACTGTGTATTTTCACATCCCCTTGGAACAAAACCAAAATCTATCCAAAGTTCTACTGAAAAACATTGTATCAAAAGAAAGCTTATGTAACAATGTGACTGTGATGACTGACTGGCAAGTGCAAGCATCAGGTTCAAGTCTCTTGTCTTCCTCATTTAACAGTACAATTTTTTATGACAATTCATTTCAAAAGTGGCAGATCAAGAATTTGAATAGTGGTCTACAGTGAAGTCCATTAGCCTTTTACTTAGTGACAAATGTAAGTTTTGTGCAAGCTGATATATTCGCAGCAATTTTTTTATGATCATCTCTACAAACAAAATTTGGATTTATGCCTTGATTGTGTATCTTCTTCATTATTAGCTAGCATTTTTCTGAGAAGTAGGAGGGGAAGATTTGGGTGCTATAAATAATTTTACTAGAAAATAGTATTATTAGTAATAACTTTGTATTTTCTTCAAGATCATGGATAAACATATTAAATAGTTCTACACCAAGAATAGGAAACAATAGAATGGTGTTTCCAATGATGCACACTTCCCTTATATAATTACTTTTTTTTTGTGGTACTAGTTAACCAGGATTTAACCCAGCTGAACTTTTTTTTTTAATCACCAATTTATCAGAATGCTAAATTCAGTTGGAATGTTTTTGTAGCTGCTGCAAGACTGCATCCATTTTTTTAGACAAATAGGAATGTTGCATTCTGTAAAGTTAATGTGAATCCAGAAAAGGATCTCAAGTTTTCCTGGCACAACAATGTTTCATCAAAACACTATCTTTATTGGATTTGGTTGTGTATATTAGTGATAGTTTCTCCATTTTATCATCTTAGCTCCTTCGATTGTTTTACAAACTTTATTTCTCTCTAACTGTCTCAAAAAATAAGATTTACCCATAAAACAAGATTCCCTACTAGTGCTATATTGCTAATGTGAGAAGGGGAAAAGAATTTGACCTATTATATTTGCTAGAATACAAGGGATAACCTATATAGAAATCTTAAGATACCAAATCTAACTGAGAATGAGGGGAAATCCCTCTAACTCAGTTGTTTTGGTAGTTTCAAACTTCTATTTTCTCAATATCCAAGTTAATGCTTAACAAAAAGTCAGTCCTTAGGAAGTATTAATAGTTCTTAAATCTACATTCCCATAGCTGTAAACATGTTGAACACAGACATTTATACCCTAAGTGTCTAGTTCTTATTTCATTACATAAATTTTAAAATAAATGAGAACTATAATTTTAATAGGATATTGACTTAAAAATTAGTAGGTGCTTATGCTGAGATATATCATATATAGTCCACCCTCAGCGAGTTTGCAGATGACACTAAGCTGAGTGGTGAGATTGAGATGCCTGAGGGATGGGATGCCATCCAGCGGGACCTGGACAAGCTCAAGGAATGGGCCCATGTGAATCCCTTGAGGTTCAACAAAGCCAAGTGCAGGACTGCACTTGGCTTTGTGGAAATCTTGGTATCAATACAGGCTGGGGTATAACGGGATTGAGAGCAGCCCTGCTGAGAAGGACTTGGGGGTACTGCAGCATGAAAAGCTGGACATGAAGTGGCAATGTCTGCTCACAGCCCAGAAGGCCAACCATCTCCTGGGCTGCATCAAAAGAAGCATGACCAGCAGGTCCAGGGAGGTGATTCTGCCCCTCTACTCTGCTCTGGTGAGACCCCATCTGGAGTCCTGCATCCAGCTCTGGAGCCCTCAGCACAGGAAAGACATGGACCTGTTGGAGCAAGTCCAGAGGAGGGCCAGAGAAATGATCAGAGGGATGAACACCTCTCCTATGAGGACAGGCTGAGAGAGTTGGGATTGTTCAGCCTGGAGAAGAGAAGGCTCCAGAGAGACCTTCTTGCAGCCTTCCAGTACTTCAGGAGGGCTTTTGAGAAAGATGGGGACAGACTTGTTGGTAGGGCCTGTTGCAACAGGACATGGTAATGGTTTTAAACTAAAAGAGGTTAGATTCAGAGTAGATATAAGGAAGAAATTTTTCACAGTGAGGTTTGCCCAGAGAGGTTGTAGATGCCTCATCTCTGGAAACATTCCAGGTCAGGTTGGACGGGGCTCTGAAGAACCTGATCTAGTTGTAGACGTTCCTGTTCATTGCAGGGGATTGGGACTGAATGACCTTTAAATGTCCCTTCTAACCCAGTCATATGATTCTATGATATATGTGAGAAAGAGATCAAAATGTTCCAAAAGGCTTTTCTTTCTTTAATTACAGTCTAAAAGTTACTAGTTAAAACAGAGATTTAAAGTTGTTCATACTAATAAATATTATGTACACTTTCGAGAACACTGTTGTAACATTTCTCTTACCTCTACAGATAGGAACGGGGAAGTCCCACAATGCTGTATTCACAGAGTTAGCTATGCAAGTAAGCTGAGGGTGGCCATCCAAAATATATCCAGTTACACAGCTGTATCGGATTTTGTCTCCAACATCAAATCTTGTCCCGTACAAGATACCCTTTGGTGGAACTCCTGGATTGCCACAGGAACTACTCTGCAATTCTGGAGAAGACATGTTTTTTATCACTTATAATGTTTTTATAAATCAATACTGCATTTTGCTGAAGAATACAGAACACATATATTACGTTAACTTTGGGCAGATAGTGTGTTTTCATGGATATTATACATCTCTTAACACTGAAAGATAATAGTGATTTAGTCTATTAAGTATCTTCTCACATATCCAAGGATGGACTATTACACAAAAACGAGCACGAGGTTTTCCTTATTCTCCAGCCTTAGTTATATTCATACATTTTTCTTAATTGATAACAAAGAACTCATTACATATGAAGAAGAAACAAAGGAATTTGATATATTTTTGACTCAAGTTATACAAATGTAAAACAATAAACAAAACTGTAATACAGACATAAAAGAACATCAGATTTGAATCAACCACAATTTGGAAGGATAAATAAAATTTATTGTCAAGACAGAATGGGTGAGAAGGTTGTAACAAACATAAACCTGAGCATGATCAGGAAGCTGTTGAATGATTTAATAGATTTTAGTTAATGAGGTAAAAGTGATGAGCTACTTTTGGTAACATTTCTGAGCAAAAGATAGGTTAATTTAAAGATATGGAATACCATCGATCTGAGTGACTTCTACTCTAATGCAGAGCTTTAAACCACAGTTACTTAAAGGAAGAATCTAGCATAATACCTATTTATGCTAGATATGCTATATATAAAATATATGCTAACAATGTGTTTATCTGCATGACTTGCTGTACCAGATATTTTGATGTGAATATGTTAAGTATGCAGATTAGTTGCTGATGTTGTGCTGCTATTACTTTCTTTCCCTTACATATTAAAGTCTGTGGAACTGGATTTGACTTTCATTGCCTGGCACAAGGACACAACATAGAAGTAAGAAGATATCCTGTCTCATCTTGGTCACCTCAAAGCTCATCTAAATGGTTGATATTCTTACTACTGCTTTATCAAGCTAAATGTTCTGTCCTCCAACAAAACTCCCCTGTCCTCAAATCTGCTTGCAAGCCTTAGAAAGAAGGCAACACTTCAGTTGACTCCTGCATATTTGGTCAAATGGATTTCTCTTAAGTCTTTTAAAGGTTTTCAAGGCCACCCCAGTTGTTATGTATCATCATAGCATGTCAAAATAGAGGTAAGAATATAATCCTATGGTTTTTGGTTATCTTATATATTATATCATACTACCTCGAAAACTCTGCCTGTACACAGTTGTTTTATTTTCAGCTTCTCCAAGAAAAGGAAATATTTCAGAGGCCTGTATTTCTTAGTGCTTTGTAAAAAGGTCACAAAAAGATACCCTGTCCTTTGAAATGAAGAATAGAAAGTTTAGTGATGCCTTTAACAGTCACTGCCTAAATTGTTTGCTTTACTCTTACTGCTGTCCCATCAAGAATTACCCACAGAAAGCAATATATTGTTCTGAAATTATATTATATTTTAAAGCACTAATTAAAAATCACCCTCCTTCTAAAATAAAACACATTTTTCATTTGCAGTATTATATGACTTGTCTAAAAAGAATACTTGGCATTTTCCATTAACTTTTCAATATTAAGAAAGTGGCTAGTGAGTTTAATAATTCTAACCCTTCAAGTCATTTTGTTCCTGATTCTAGAAACTGGAAAATATATTTTACAATTTAAAATATATTAGTTTCTTCTGTGAGTATTTTAATTTTGAATATATATAAAGTACATTATTTGGGGGGGAGATGTAATTCACAAACTGCATTAGTCTTCTTTGATAGGTAGTATCTATTTTCAAACTGAATGTACAAAATCCCTGCCATTTAAAGCTACAGATTGTTACCTTGAGATTGGCATCTGTCAGGGAACACAGGAATTGCCAAACTAGATTGCAATCTTTGTTCATCTCTGCACAGATTCTTGACTTCAGTGACATTCTGATATTCAGTAATGATATGAAGCGTGGAAAAGTATTTCCTTTTAAATTTGCCACACTTTAATTTGGTTCATGTACTCTGAAAATAAGCATAATTGAATTTTTTACACCATCCTACTCTTTTACATTTTTATTGAGTATTATTGCTCATTTCTTTTTTAAAGCAAGCTGTCCAAATTGTTTCAGTCTCTCTCCAGGTAAGATTTTTTTTTGTCATAGGTTTAATTGTCAGTTATCTCTGAAATCATGTGCATTGTTTGCTTACACAAAACCAAAATGCTTTTTTAAATGAAAACTCCAACTGTAAGCAAGGTACATACAAACTTATTTATCCTTTATTTATTTTACATGATGATAAAACATCAAGATAAAAATACCCTTTAATGTTTTTTAATAAGTTTCTATTTCATTAATTGCTATTAATGTCAATAGAAATTCTGTTCAAAGACTGTGGGTAAAATATGCCTCAGAGAGTTCGACATAGCAAGAATGGTCACACTCCTTTAAAGAGAGCTTAATTAGCAGAAGTTCAGACACTTCTAAATACTAATTAATAAACTGTTCAAATTAAATCACATTAAATAGAATTTCTTTGTGACAATGCTTTCAAAAACAAAGCTGGCAAAAGCTGAGACTCTGTCTTTCCCAGCATTCACTTAAGGAGAAACAAGTCATGACCAGATATGGAAATTTCAAATCTATGTTCTTTCTATTCTATTCTATTCTATTCTATTCTATTCTATTCTATTCTATTCTATTCTATTCTATTCTATTCTATTCTATTCTACTTATAATACAAAATTTTTTTCTTTTATGTTATTTATAAAATCAAGAGTAACACCTGTCCTCCCTAAACTATTTAAGCATGAAATCTATCATTTAGTATCCAAATATCCAGAAAGACTATTTGCAAATATTCCAGTAAAAAACGCCTTTGTCATATCACTGCATTGCATTCAGCTCAGTGGAAATTATTCGTATTTTCTCTAGTGTGTCAAGATTAATGTTCTTGACACACTAAATCTGATAATAGAAATTTAGGAACATAAAGAATTTTGCATTTTTTAAAGGATTGATCCTTATCTTTATCACAGTTTTTGTTCACAGCTATTACAATTCATTATGATCCCATTTTTCCCAACCTAAAGTGAGAAATGCTGACAATATCAAATGTATATATTCATGAGTGGTCACACATCGAAAAACCTGTGAAATAGGTATAGGAAATAGAGTCTAATATTTGTTTCATTTATTACTTTTGAAATTGAATACTCCTGGTATCCCTACAGTGCCAGTTTGGATATCTTCCTTTACTACTGCATGGCACTAGTCCTAGACTGCTTGTTCACTCATGTCTACTATTCCAAACAATAATTCCTCCGTCAGACAAACCTGAGTATGGTCCAGGGTATATGCCATTCTAGGGACCACTCCAGTTGTCTTTTGGGCAAGGACTTGGTGTAATTTGAAATACTAGAACATGGCTGTACACAGATATTCCTTGGAAAAGCAATGCATATGTAGTTTGCCTTATTGACAAGTAAGAATGCTTTGGTATTGAAGACTCAAGATTGATTTCAGAAGTGCTGTATGTAATATGTATCTGGATATAGAGAGTGCTCTAGATTCCAAGGGTCTGAAATATTTCAAGGGCCCCTCACTACAAGAAGGATGTTGAGGTGCTGGAGTGTGTCCAGAGAAGGGCAACGAAGCTGGTGAGGGGGCTGGAGCACAAGTCTTATGAGGAGCGGCTGAGGGAACTGGGGTTGTTCAGTCTGGAGAAGAGGAGACTGAGAGGAGACCTTATCGCTCTCTACAACTACCTGAAAGGGGGTTGCGGCGATGAGGGTGTTGGCCTCTTCTCCCAAGTAACTAGTGATAGGACAAGAGGAAATGGCCTCAAGTTGCGCCAGGGGAGGTTTAGATTGGATATTAGGAAAAATTTCTTCACTGAGAGGGTGGTCAGGCATTGGAACAGGCTGCCCAGGGAGGTGGTGGAGTCGCCATCTCTGGAAGTGTTCAAGAAACGTGTGGATGTGGCACATCAGGACATGGTTTAGGGGACATGGTGGCGCTGGATTAATGGTTGGACTTGATGATCTTGAAGGTCCTTTCCAACCTAGTGATTCTGTGATTCTGTGACTCTGTGGTTAGGAAAGGTGATAGATTTGTAATAATATGAAGTAGCCTGAAATTCAGTTGTCCAGAATTCACATATATCCAATCTTGTAATGGTTTATTTTAGTCGCACATAGTTTTCCAAAGGTTTTATAAACTATTCTGAAATTCAGTTGTCCAGAATTCACATAATATCCAATCTTGTAATGGTTTATTTTAGTTGCACATAGTTTTCCAAAGGTTTTATAAACTATAAAAGTAACGTAGATACATAGTTTCTACCTCATAATATTTTTCTTTCTTTGTCAACATGTAGATTTTGCTTACTTTCCTTTCTGTTCTGTCCTCATTTACATTGCTCTGAATGTATGAGTAAGCATGGTCTAAATTTAGATCTAAAAGGGAGTAGAATTAATTGGTTAGTATAGAAATACCATTGTCGTCTTATGTGCATATTGGAATATACACATACACATACACATACACATACACATACACATACATATACATATACATATATATCTGTCCCACCTGAGTTTACAGAGTGAAGGAAACCACAAGAAAAATTTGGAATAGGCAGTATCAGTTCAGTGAAGGAAAAAATGAAAATCTTAATATCTAAGTGACAATTTAACTACACAATATCTATGGTTCAGAGAGCAAAGAAAGAGATACTGTAAATGAATGCTTTGACAGATCTACCATGAGTAATACAGATATATTAAAACAGTGATTAAATGAAAAAAATCCCCTACTCATAAATCCAGGACTCTCTGTGTAGTAATTCAACAACAAAACTGGTTATTTGTTGATCCTAATCAGAGTGAAGAGTCACTATTCTGAAATTCATATTTGTTTACAGCAGTAATAGAAATAACAGTTTGTCTGACAACCAAATCTTCTCTGAAGGATTTTTTTTTTGCTTTCTGTGTTTTATGTGGGTCAATCAGACTGTCATATTCTAGTATTTATAAAAATCTAGGCAAAACAAAGTTTGAGAAAGATTTATTTTTTCCCCTAAATAAAAACAAGGTAAAACTTGTTCTTTCTTCTCCTGCTCTTAACTGCTCTTTCTTGTTAAACAAATATCTTTGCAATAGTAACCTCACTGAGGGTCTCTACTGTTCACTAAAGCTAATTACATTGCATAGTTTCTTACCTATTTTTTAATGAATGACAAAATTTTGGTCCTTTCTTCCCTTTGAAATTATTTTAATGCCAAAAATTATAGAGGAACTTGATTATCTGAAGTAAAGCCACTGGTTAGTATAAGGGTGTCTTTTAAAACTGTGTCCTGAGGGAACTTTAAATGTAGGTTTTTATACTGAGTTTGATTTTGGTTCTAAGTACATTGAAACAATCACTGCATTTGCCGCCTTTGCAAGTAATACAAGAATGTTTCTATTTATTTATAACTTCTGGTATGTTGAACATTTCAACTTGTTTTTAAAAAAGAGAAAAAATTTCTGCTACAGTGGATCTCTCAGGGTTTAAATCTGGAATTTAAAATTTAAAATGTGAATATGGATGTGTCATGGATATAACATTAGATAGTGGCATAAAAGGACACAAAGAAAATCAGTGTGCTCCTCATGAAAGGGACACATGAGGACTGGGCACTAGGTGGCATATGAAACATTCAGAGCTGTTGTATGACCTGGCAGAATAACATTTCCTTCCATATATATCAGTAGTGACATAAAATTCCAATGTTTTTATAAATATTCCATATGCTTGGGATATGTATGTGTTGGTATACATATGTTTATATATAGAATTACTGTTAGGAGACACTGTAGTGCCATGTTAGAAGTACCAACGTTTGACGATTTCTCAAAGGACATGCTGTCTCTTACAATGAAATTTTAGTCTGATTTTCACCATTATTTCTGGTAGGAACAATTTCTTAACAACATTGTATACAAAAAACACGTTTACAAAGTTAGAGCTGTATCCCTGTACTTATTATCTAAACGTTTCCTTTAACCATTTTGACAAAAGAAAGCTGGGCCTTAGTACTTGAGTTTATTTTTCATTCAGAAAGTTTTATGGTATAGAATTTCCCTTTAGAGGATTGAACCATTATTCTCTCCAAAATCTGTATCACAGTTGTTTTTCCAGTACCACCATTTCTTGATAGAATTAATGTGCCTACTGTATTCAATAGCAAAGTGTCATAATGAGCCTTCTGGGATGCCATGAGGACATACCAAACTCTTCAGAGGTCTTTTTTATATTTCATACTGAATCTCAACTGGCAGATTGAGACTGCTGCTCAATAGGTAGGATATGTAATGGTTAGGCAATACCTTTGTTTAGTCAAGACTAGACTGATGTAATTACTTTTCTGAATGTTATTATCATATCCTTTCAATTGAACATCTTCTTTACAAAACACAAACTCTTTATCCTTTCACGTGTCTCAAGGTCTCAACACATTAGGCAAAATTTAAAATCCTTAATCCAAGCTTCCTTTTCAAGTATTTTCATGAATGCTTCATGATATACCAGCACATCTTTCAGACTATGGATGGATATGATATAGCTTACTCAGCCATGTTTTATTATACTGCATAGCTGTCATTAATATGTATTCATACTCTCAAAAGTATAAATTTGTGTTAATGTATAAATAAGTACAAAGTTAAAATATTACTTTCTTAGATACAATGTGATTTATTGTGAATCAAAATACTTTTATTAAAATACTGAAATAAAATATCCACTCCATATCAGAATAGAATCACAGAATCATTAAGGTTGGAAAAGACCTTTAAGATCATCAAGTCCAACCATACACCCAACACCACCATGCCCACTAAACCATCAACCCAACACCACCATGTCCCAAAGTGCCACATCTACAAGTTTTTTGAACACCTCCAGTGACGGTGACTCCAACACCTCCCTGGGCAGCTTGTTCCAAAGTTTCACCACTCTCTCCATAAAGAAATTTTCCCTAATATCTAATCCAAACCTCCCCTGGTGCAACTTGAGGCCATTTCCTCTCGTCCTATCTCTAGTTACTTGAGAGAAGAGACAAACACCCACCTCACCACAGCCCCCTTTCAGGTAGCTGCAGAGAGGAATGAGGTCTCTCCTCAGCCTCTTCTTCTCCAAACTAAACACCACCAGTTTCCTCAGCTGCTCCTTGTAAGACTTGTGCTCCAGACCCCTCACCAGCTTCGTTACCTTTCTTTCGACACACTCCAGCAACTCAATGTTTCTTGCCATGAGGGGCCCAGAACTGAACACAGTATTCAAGGTGCAGCCTCACCAGTGCCGAGTACAGGGGCACAATCACTTCCCTCCTCCTGCTGGCCACACTATTCCTGATACAGGCCAGGATGCTGTTGGCCTTCTTGGCCACCTGGGCACACTGCCGGCTCATGTTCAGCCGGCTGTCAACCAGCACCCCCAGGTCCTTTTCTGCCAGGCAGCTCTCCAGCCACTCCTCCCCAAGCCTGTAGTGTTGCATGGGGTTGTTGTCACCCAAGTGCAGGACCTCATACAGGTGTCCTCAGCCCATTGATCCAGCCTGTCCAGATCCCTCTGCAGAGCCCTCCTGTCCTTGAGCAGATCAACACTCCACCCCCACTTGGCCTCATCTGCAAACTTACTGAGGGAGCACTCGATCCGCTCATCCAGATCATCAATAAAGATATTGAACAAGACTGGCCTCAAATAGGAGTATAATACCTTCTCTTTATATCAAACTGTACTCAAGGATCCTGCATTCACTATACAGCTGAAAAAAATGACAAATATATTAAACAAAAGAAAGTTTACAGTTAAAAGTGTACAACTAACAGTAGTAAAAATCTTTTATTTTGCTCATTTTTCTCAGTGTTCATGATATCATAGACTCATAGAATCATAGAACAGTTTGGGTTGGAAGGGATCCTTAAAGGTCATCAAGTCCAAGCCTGTCCTGGCAAGACCAGAGACATCTTCAGCTCAATCAGGTTTCTCAGAACCCCATCCAACCTGGCCTCAAATGTTTCCAGGGATGGGGCGTCTACCACGTCTCTGGGCAAATTGTGCCAGTGTTTCACCACTCTCAAGGTGAAAAAGTTCCTCCTTTCTAAAGTCTATACTAATCTCCTAATCTCAGAAATACACAAAACATGCAGTTCTTGCATAATAAAGTGCTATTCTCATAATAATTTTTCTAACCACAGTCATATTTTTAAGGTCTGCAGCAGATGACTACCTAATAAAGTCCTTCTATTAGAAAAGGTCTGTTTCATTAATGTTTATCTCAGTTATAATATGAATTTGGTGAAAAAGTTCCTCCTTTCCAAAGTCTAGACTAATCTCCTAATCTCAGAAATACAATCAAAATATGATTCAGAAATACACCAAACATGCAGTTCTTGCATAATAAAGTGCTATTCTCAGAATAATTTTTCTAACCACAGTCATACTTTTAAGGTCTGCAGCAGATGACTACCTAATAAAGTCCTTCTATTAGAAAAGGTCTGTTTCATTAATGTTTATCTCAGTTATAATATGAATTTTTCATTAAAAATGCCCAGACACGAGAACATTTAAAAATACTGGGTCAAGGATATAGGCATGATTCTGTTTTTAATGACACTTACTCTGATAATTTCACAGTGCTGAATTGCATTATGGCCTAATGACTCTACTGCATAAGGTGAAATAATGTAACACTACTGATCTTGTCCAAATTAGTTAGATAATGATTCATTAACCAGGAAAGACAGTGTGATCAAATTAATGGATAATAATGTGAATAAATAGACATCTGCAACGGGCTGTTCATCAAGAACAAGCACAAAACCTTTGAATAACTTATATTCCATAAAACTTCTGTTTGTAAGTCAGGACTGTGCTGTGCATCCACAATATCGTACCTTCCTAAACAGTCAGCTTTCCACATTGGAGGAAAAGCACATTCTACTCCAAAGTCAAAAGCATTAAGTCTGTTTTTCCCATCTACTTTACCTTTCCTTTACACTTTTAGTAAGAATTCCCAGATGTCCTTCACTTGGGAAGCAGTTATCTGTAACTGTTATTTTATTTCAGCTTTATGGTATCATTATTAGTGTTGGTATTCAGCATTCTGTTATCACTTTCATTGCATGGGCTTGTGCATTTCTCAGAGAACATCTCTCAAGCTTCAAAATTTGTGTGCTTTGCCTTATGCTAGAGGGAAGTTCCATGGCACGTTTGGGAAAACATTTTCAGAATCCTGAAAGTAGTGTATTTTCTGATGAAACATATGATTTCCTTATGCAGGAATTATTTAAAATGTTTGAAAAAAAGAAAGAGCTTTCAGACTGGATATGTACCAACATTCTCCTATAAGCAAGTATCAACTTGGCATAAGGGTAACTTCTTTATATAAGCTATCCATTGTGGGGCTTGGTGAAAAGTGCTTAATTATAATTTTTTTCTTTCTCATAGTGAAAAAGTAAATAATATAGTAATGCACATGACTCAGCACACTACTACCTCTTGGCTATGGACTATTATGGGGGTTTTTTTCAGAATCTTTAAAATAAGAAAGGGTTACTTGTAAATTCTAGTCTGAGTCCTGCAGGAACAGAAATCAAAGAGCTTCCTTTGTTATTCCTGCGTCAAAATAATTGTGTTTGAGACATAAGCAGTAAAAGGCATTTAATCTTATTTTAAAGATACAGTGATGGAGAGCATCTGCAAAGTAATTCATGTGACATAGACATATGAATTTTCTTCCTTCAAAGTCTCCTTTTTTTAACCAATATAAGCTTGAACTCATGTAGTCACTCTTCCCTCAAATCATGTTAGCAGCCAGAATAACAGCTACTTTTATCCCTATCCCTTCAGGTTACCTGCTACAATTCATTCTTCTCTTGACTGATCTGTTATTGGAATGAGTAGAAATGGTTGTAATTTGAAGGGAGAGAAAGTTTTATCATTGAAATAACTCAAGATTTGAATTAACTTCTCATTAAACTTTTGTATAGGTCACTGTTTCTCTGACTATATCTACATGACAGATTAATACTGAAAGAGTCATGCCAGCTGTGTCTCTCAACTTACTCGTATTTCTATATTGAGAAACTACTTGAACACCCCTCCTTTGGCTTCTGCTTTTAAATATTATCTGCTTTTATTGAGAAAAAGAAAAATGTTCTAGGAAAAGATAAGTTTAATAGCCTGCTGCAGTCCTGCACAAATCACTGTGTGACAGAGCTTATGAAGTGTTCATTGCAGTACGAACTCCCTGAAAGATCATATATCTTACAGAGATCTTTGCAAAACTTCTTTAAAGAGTGACAGATTGGTATGTTAGAAGAGCTAAACAGTGTCAAAGAAATATATGTCATACAAGTAGGCTGTTAGCACAGTGTGAAATTGTAAGGAATATGCAGAAATGTATCCTCAGGTCTATATCTGACATGTTCAAATATGTGATATAGAATTCTACTTCAATGTATAAGGAGAAAAAATTATAAATGTCAACTGACAGACAAAAAATATTTTAAGCATTAATTTTCCATTTTTGGTGGAAAGGTGCTAATGAACTGATGAATATTTCTGTTTGCTTTCCTCTCCCTTTTCCCCTGCAAAATAGAGGTGAACAAGAAAAATTAGGAGAAAAATCCATTTTTTACTTCATTTTTCAAGAAGTTTAGAATAATGTGATTTTGTTTAGGGAAAAAATCTATTTTCACCAGACAAGTTTGTGACAATTAGAGCACTTTTGCAATTAACATTGACTTGGTTATCAGAAGTTTATTAATGTACTGGATAAATGTAAATAGAAGACTGTAACGGAAAAAAAAGATAGAGTGGGGGGCAAGGAAATTTGTGGATCTCCAGATTTCTTCATTTCGATCTCAACGCCCTGAATGCTCAACCCAACATTCAGTTGTGATAAATTTGGCAGTGACTTTCTGGATGTTAATGATGGCTGAACTAGCTCATACAAACTGTATATGAGCATCTGGAAATCCTGAAAAACTTTTCTTCTTTATCAATTATACCTAATGAAATAGTTACTAACAGACATATGACACTACCTAGATAGGACTGTTGTGTTGATGTGATTTCTGTAGAGTCTACCTTGTTTCAAGGAAAATCAAGCAAGTCTTTATTGTGACATATTCTCTTTCCTCTACATATTTGTTATATTAAGAAAAATTAATATTGAGTTATTAACCCTTAGTTAGATTACTGTGTTTATATAAGCTGAAACTTTTGAATATACTTTTATGTCTGTCTTTTTCTGCGGTAGTGTATTCCATTTTAAATCTCTCATTTAAGTGTTGTAATGCTCTGCCTTCTTTTACATTAGCAACTTTTGCACAAAGATAGTGGGAATATGCTGGGACATAAGAAACAAATGTATTATCTCTTAACTGGGATCAGAATGTGTATTTCTACTTTTCTATGCTATTTTTACAAGAGGATTTAAGTATAAAGTCTACAGTTATGATAGAGTTGACTACTGAAAAAAAGGTAACAAAACCTAAATTAATCAGATCTACAAACTGGAGATAAATTAGAGATTAACATGTCAAATTTATATTGTGATCCCTTCATTAACAGTTTTTAAAAGCATTTTTCAATACAATTGAGAAAGCTTAAAAACTAACTGTTGTACTTTGATTCTGTAACATATAAAAGGTTAGATTGAGACTAGGGAATAAAAGTCCTTACTTGTTTATAATTTTTTATTTTCTTTGTGAAACAAAAGATATTTTGAAACCCATAATGATTTACTAAAATCAGGAGTTACAATTCTCTTTAGAAGCTCTTTCATGAAGGACGATATTATTGGCATTGTTACATGCTGATATAAGTAAATCCTTCCCCTCCAATATTATCATTTATGGGGTTACTTAGGTATTAAAACCTTCGGGTTATTTAGCTGTGGTTGAACAAAACCTTCGAGTTATTTAGCTGTGTTTGAACAAAACCTTCACTATGTGAACAGATACTCAAGCTCCAGATGACTAAGGACTTACTGTTCTTGGTGATGAAGATTATTATGACTGAATAAAGAAATAAAACTTTATATTATTATTATTTCCTATATTTCTATATATTTGTTTACAGGGATTGTATTTAGATATTTATTTTAAACTTAAGAGAAAATGTATCAGACATAGTTTGTTTTCTGGGAATATACAAGACAAATGTACTTTTGGTTATGCAAAGCCAAACTTTTGTATAATTGTTTTTCTTGGAAAAGTATATTCATTTCTCTGCACTGCTTTCTGCTTCAGTCTTTACTGAGATCAGTCTGATGATGGTGGAAAAAATGAAAAACTATCTACAGAACCCCTCAAGTATTTGACTGCATCATCAACTGCATGAAATTCTGCTTGCTCTTCAAAAGCCGGTGCTGTTTTCAGCATTACAGTCCTCTGGCTCATAGCCAGAACTCAAATTCCAAGTATCAGCACTGTCCCAAAATGCCAGTTATTGTTTATAACTACAACTATTTTCAATTTGTACATGTCAGAGTATCAAATGACACTGAAGTGGTCTTTTTCACCCCAGAATTGGACTAAAGAGTAAGTTTTTAACAAAGGATTGGAAATGGATGTCAAGGCAACCTCAAATACATAGCAATCCACATATAAAATTCAAGAAATAAACTACATCACTTCAATTCCTAGTAAAACCCTTTCCTAAATGACACTCTTCATCCATAATGAATCCATTCTATAAAATTTAGTCCTGGCTAACACTGGATCCATGTAAAAGACCTGTTGATAATTACATCATCTTCACTTCACAGTGTAATTAATATCTTTTTCATATTTCTACAGCTTAAAATACCTTAATTCATGGGATCCTGATTACTTCCAAGTTAAGACATAAAGTTTTCATTTAAACATCTCCCTACCCTTAACAACTGGAATATACATACATAGTATGTGGAGTATATGAGGCACGTTTCACAACACAATATTTCCTTTTGAACATTAACCAGCTAGAATTTTTCTCTAACAAGATATCATCTGTAAAAAGAACAATTAAAAAAGATTTAATTTATGAAATAAAACTACATCCATATGTTCCTATCAGCTCTTTCGTGTATTATTGTTTTCATTTATCTGTTTTCAGCTATGAAAAACACACTAGCTTCAGGTCATTTTAGATGATTTTGAATTATCTGAGTCAACAGTTTCCAAGATATACTGTAGAGGATGGTGACACAATTACTGGCATGTCTGGAGTGCTCACATTGTGGATTTTTTCTAAAAGACCCTTGATATCTTAATTTCTCAAGGAGGATGATGCTTATTTAATGTTTGTTTAAGATCTGTAGTGTTAACTGTAGAATAATTAGATGACAGGCATTACCCACTTGCCTTTGAAATTGTGGCAGATATTTATGATTTTATAGGTGGTAACTAAAGTTACTGAAGGAAAAGTAAATTTTTTATTCATTTACAAATTTTACATACTAGACAGGAATTTCATAATTTTAAAGAAAACAAAAAATAAAGTTCTGGAAGGACAAATTATTTTAAGCTACATGAAGCACAAAGAAGTTGTGATTGGCAGGGAGAAATATAATTTTCAAGAAAATCCATCAAAAGAAACTTATTATTCCATTCCTTCTCATTTTACCAATCATCTTCCAGCTTCTGTAAGAGACAAGAATGAGTTTCTGAACCTGCATGCTCCTTTACTCCAGAAGTACTACCTTATCGTCAGAATAGATATAGTCTTTGCACTTTGCCATGGCTGCTCTGGAAAAATATGTCCTCCACTCAGTGTCAGCAGCAGAATCCTTGGGACCAGAGGAGAGACAGGTCTCCTCATCTCATTTACAGTGTTTGGTCTAACTCAGCTCAGGGAATCAGTGAGAAGCCTTTATCATAAAAGCATAGAAGTTTCATTCCAATAGTTTGAAATGGTACAGTCCTTGTCTGGTAACAGTAGGAGATCTCCTGGAGATGACATGGGCCTTTTCATAACCACGGTCTCTGAGAGGTTAAAGCACTTCTCTGTTTCCTAGACAGTCTCACTAAGCCTGAGCTATCTACAGTTTTTCAGTATGATAGCATTAGTTAGACAAGGTAATAAAAGGCACAAAGGTTACGTTGTTAAATTTTCAAGATCATCTCTGAAAGTGTATGAAATATATAAAACACCTCAAAGCTTTCAGGCAGGAGGAAAAAATTTTCTTATAAAAATTTTAAAAATTGAAAAATGGAAAAAAAACAGTTTAAACTTAAAGTTTAACATTATAAACAATGGGAAACACCAGGTACCTTTGTTAAATACACCTAAATAATGGTAATTAAAAATTGAAAAATGGAAAAAAAAATGTTTAAACTTAAAGTTTAACATTATAAACAACGGGAAACACCAAGTACCTTTGTTAAATACACCTAAATAATGGTAAGCAATCCATCATACAATGTTTTGAAGGAACGCTATTCCTCAAGTTAAATATTACATACAAACACTACAAATAACCTGAACAAAATTAAAAAAAATAAATCACTTGCAACAGTAGTTCTGAAGAAGCATTCCATGAATTAAAATGTTGTGATGTAATCATGGCACTCCATGGCAAGTAGATTCAATTAGTCATTTAAATACATCATGTGCATGAAATGTATTCAGATAAGAATCTGTATTGCTAATTAACTATCAATATATGCTTCATGCACTGATATAAGATTATCTCAAACTTTTCATTACATAAAATATGTCTTAGCTATGACTCTGTTCATTTCTTAAAGAGATTAGTATTTTGATTAATATCAAACTGTTTTGTGTTGATTTCATTTGAAGAATGTTTACCTGGTGAAATTAATTAGTTTTTAGTTTGTTAAAGGTGCTTTGGCATTTGTATTGATAATTATGTCTTCCAAGAATTCAGAGTTAGTTTTTACTCAATTCAGAGTTTACTTGGGGTTTAGACTCACTCTGCATTTTGGCTTTCAATAATCTTGCTTTCAAAAATATTTATTTTGGTCAGAATCTATTGCTTTGTCATTCTGGAAATAGCACTTAATTGTTCCTTTGAAAATATTTTATGCTGCATAGTGCACTACTTATATACTGTTTTGGATTAAGTAATTAACTAAATGATTTTTGATGAAGCTGATATATCCCATTTTTTTCCAGACTTTTCTGTTTGCAAGATGTTTTAACAGGGTAATGTCCTGTAATTATTGATAATACATAGTACTTAAAACGAAGTACATTATCAGGGCATTGTATCTTGGGTTAGGAAATTAATACCTTTTATTTCAAATTAGGTCAGCAGAATAAATCATACTGTAATTGGCCAGGATATTATATTTAATATTGCTATTGGCATGAAGGTGTCATGAAATTTTTAAAGGTTTTCTTGGAATCCGTTTTCTACTTCTATTTTTCTTATAAAAGGTTGTCATTGCTAGATTATAACAATAATTCAGTGCTATCTCTAAGGGCAAATTACTACTAAGGAAAATTATTGCACATGCATCTTCTAGCAGCAATCTGGGAGACTACAGAGATTTTGGATATCAACTGAGACATACAAAGGCTTGATCTTAGGTCTCTATCATCAGGCCAGTTTATTCACTTGTCGTGGTTTAGCCCCAGATGGCAACCAAGCACCACGCAGCCACTCGCTCGCCATCCGCAGGTGGAATAGGGGAGAGAATCAGAAATAAAACTCATGGATTGAGATAAAAACAGTTTAAAAGGACAGTAAACAAAGAGGAAATAACAACAACAGCAACAACAATAACAATGATGCTGATAAAGGAATATACAAAAACAAGTGATGCACAACACAAAAATTGCTCACCACCTAATGATTGATAGCCTGTCCCCAAGCAGTCATTCCCAGCCCCTGGCCAACTCCAACTAAGCATGGTGTTGTATGGTAGGGAATATCCTTTTGGTCAGTCTGGGTCAGCGGTCCCAGCTGTGCCCCCTCCCAGCTTCTTGTGCACCTCCCTGCTGGCAGAGCCTGGGAACCTGAAAAGCCCCTGACTGCTTGGCAACAGCTCAAAACATCAGCACGTTACCAACATTTTCTCATCCCAAATCCAAAACATAGCCTCACACTAGCATCTATGAAGAAAATTAACTCTATTCCAGCTGAAACCATGAGCACTACAACTACTTAGCAACAACTAAAAACATCAAAGTGTTATCAGCATTATTCTCATACCAACTCCAGAACACAGCACTATACCAGCTATTAGAAAATTAACTCTATCCCAGCCAAAACCAGAACACACTACAACTTGTTACCCATCCTGTTGCCACAGACATGAAAGCTTCCACAGGCAACAATGAGAGATTTTGAGGTCACAGTGTATTTTTCTTGATGTAGGGGCTATTTCTACCATCACATGCAAATAGTTCCATGTTCCAAGCATGTTTAATAAGATGTAAAATAGAATTACAGAAGTAGATGGCCTGGTTGCAGGAGCAGCAGAACTGAATCTCTTCAGTATATTACTATAGTCTGCTTGACTGTTTTTTCATCTTTTTCTTTGATGTTAATTGGGGTTAGTTCTTCTTTTTTAATTAACAGTTATTTCTGCTAGGCAGAAAGTTCCTAAATTACTGTCAGAGTCAGAAAAAGGACAGTCAGGGTCTACTTTCTCTAAATGCAGAAGTGAAAGAAGTGACAATGTCCTCTTTCCAGCAAGAAGCAGACAAAGGATAAGTTGGTTATATTTGTCGGGATTTTGTAATGTTTTCATGATGAAAAATAATTTTGCTGATGGGAGAAATAACAGTACCATGGTGTCCAAATGTGCAAACCTCTTTTTTCTTTAATTTTCTCCTTCACTTTCTGCAATGTGAGAGGTTTGCAGTATTAGTGATCATGTAGATCTTTATATATTTCAAGACACTGACTGCAATATGCTGTGTAATATTCATATTATTCATAATCTTAAACACTAAAGTGAAGATCTCATCAATGCCATAGTAAATTTGAAATAATGTAGATCTATTGATTTCAAATTGGGGCAATTGCTCCTGGGCATAGGTTAAACTAATATCAGCAACATCACTGACTCGTGGAACATTTTGCACTTACATCAATTTCAAATTAAGCCATTTTTTTTCCTGATATATTTTATAGATTAAAAGGAGGTAATATCTTAATATAATATTCAGTTATTTCTCTGCATTTGGCATCTAATTATCCCTCATCCTATTCATTTATCTCTTTCTGGTTTTACTTTGCTTCTTTTTATATGTCTGCCAGAGGAGTCATCTCTTGAATGAGTTGAGAAATCAGAGTCTAAGGTTAGCAGTGACATGTCACGAAAATCCTAAAACTTGGGGTTTTTAAACTTTGAATCAACAGAGTTAGATGTATTTTAAGATGCCATCTGGTAGTGTTATGTATAACAACATAAATTTTGAAACTAAAGGGATTATTTGTCAAACAATTATACTTTGAGATAACCATTTTTCATTCATTAGTAGTGGTGATTTGCATGAATGAAGGTTATTAAGCAGAATTCAATTGATTTGTGACACTACACCAGCAATTGTTTGTTCTTTTATGTTTAATGGATATCATGTGAAACTTAACAGACAAAGAAAAGCTTTCTAATGACCTAGAAACATACTAATTAACTTAAACTATGCATCAGAATGCACTTTCAAATATACAAAACTACCATGTGCTTAAAAATCTTTTTTTTTTTAAAAGGGCTTTTTTCTCAGCTGGACATGTACCTACTTCCTTTTTCCAGGATAACGATGCACCTCTCCCAACTGCTTAAAGAGTGTTCCTCAATCATTAAACCAATTCTTAAAAGCCCTTCATCTTAAGACAAATGACACTTTATCTCCTGTCCAAGACTGTGTACCTTAAAATGATTGTTTTTTCCAATATTACCAAGCCATCATATAAGTGATTTTTCCTTTTTCCTGCCACCATTATTAACTAATTATCTTTGGAATGCTTTTGAGGATAAATCCAATGATGATCTAAGAGTCGAAAAGTTGCCAAATCCTATGTTGCCTTATCTAAGTTTTAAATACCCATCTTCCAATGTAAAATCTACATTCCATGTCTTAGCTCCACATATTATACAATGGAACAGCTAAGTGCCAAGGAAATATATTTCATAGATATGAATGTTGAACATGGGAACATACAGAACTAACTAGCTTGTAAAACTATGTGCAAGGTGTGCTTTTTATACATTTGTCACCTGGGAGGTTGAAGTTATATGTATGCCAGTAAAGTAAGTCAGCAAGCATTCTCTGCCCCTGAGAGCCAGTGGCAAGGAATGGCTAAAATCCTTATATCCTAATATTTTTCCTAAATGATGGTGGCCTCATTCATACATGCAATCCCCCCCATCATGCCTGGGAATTGTGCCAAGTTGCGAATTGATACAAGCAGAAAACATGCCAGGGAATAAATATTCTGACAATTAAATGGAAGAGATGATCATCTGCTAGGGTTTGCACCCATTCTGTAGACATATTTGGTTTACTAGTATATATGCAACTGAAGTGATTCAATCAGTGCTGCATAAATGCCTTTCCATCTGCTCTAATCAGGATCCTTGTTAATTAAAAACCTTGGAACTATTCTCAGAAAGCTCAAGCTGGGATCACTGTTTTATCTTTCATTTTGGTGCAGTTGCAAGAGGAACATAGGATGTGGATGGAGAAAAGGGATTCCTGAGAGAGGACTCTGTGTAGGAGACTGGGAATCACTGTTAATAACAGTATAAGCAGAAGGCAGGCCCCTGCTGTAAACATTTGAAATTTAATTTCCTGAATAATGGAATTTTTATTAAGAAGCATTACATGTGGAGGGAAGAGACACTTGTGTTTATTTGTGTTGACACCATCTGGATAGAATATAAAATCTGGGTGGCAGCAAGACTGCTGCTAAGGCTGATGGAAAGAGGCTGGGGTAGGACTTTGCCTTCCTAATATAAATGACTAACAGAGACCAGATAAATTACATTCTTAAAGCATTCCTCTTTCTCCTACAACTACAAAAGGAAGCTTACAGTGTCTAGGTCACATAATGGATATATGCACTGCAGATGCCTAAAGTTAGTTGACATGAGTCCCAGATAATATATTGTATAGACATGCTTATACTATTAGAGATTTATCTGTTTCGGTAGTAACTAACTAGACTATTTAAGCTGCTATGTTACTTTATAGGCAACTAAAATGGAAAAAATGTAGGATTGGGCATTTTCTTTCTCAGCGTAATTAAACATATCATTTTCTGACTTAACATTTCTTTTTCTAATGTGAATTAAAATATATGACTGTTTTCCAACAGATAACCGATTTCCAGTCACTTCTCTGAATTTTAATATGCTAAAATACATTAACAGTAATAATCATGTCCTCTATTTCATAAAAAAATTACAAGAAGGCATTACAAAAAAAACCCTGTTGTGCCAATCAAAATCATAAGACTAAAATTTTTTTTAATCTTATACCCCTTCACATATAAATTCAGAATTTTAAAAGCCTGAGGGTATCCAGAAAGCTTTCAGAAACAGCTTCCTGTGGACCAAGAAATACAAATAAGTTTCAATAGGGCTGTAAACCAACAAGTTTTCCGATGACCAGTTTCCCAAACAACAACAAATTTAAAATTAACGAAGCTGGTAATTTTTTTTTTCTCCAAGTACCATAGTACACACTCTTTGAAGCCTCACAGAGTATGAGAGAGATGAGAAGCACTGAAAATGCCTTAGTTTGGAAAATGCAGAATACATTAAACACTAATACACAGTACATACAATTTGCTAGAGAAGTTTCAATTATTTATAATGATTATCAACTGTGCTGGTAACCCAAATTGATCTTCCCTAATGTTCAGGAACTTTTAGGTGAAATCACTGGCTGACAATTTTTATTTCTCTTATTGTGAAAATTTTTGTTCAGTTTTACTTCCTGATCTCAACTCTGATGGCAGGACCTGAGTTACAGACATGACAAACAAGTCACTTGAGGAATGTTACTAGCCCCAAAGAATCCATTAGAAAGGTTGACAAATATAATCCTTTTATTATAGCCAAAGGTGAACATGCCACAATAGTTCCTTTAATTAAAAGTTGGTTCCCAGGTCATGATTAATAAAGCTGAGAGTAATGCTTCTCAACAGACAGACACAGCACAATAGTTGACTACTCCTACTCCACAGAAGTAGGTCATATGCATCACTCATTTATTATTTTGCCTTCGTGCAAAAGCAACCCAAAATATAGCAAACAAAATACAGCACCAGGAAAAAACCCCACAGATTTCCCAGCACAACAGGTCATTATAATAAATGCAGACATCTATAGTGTAGATATCTATGAACTGTTCATCTGCATTCAATTCATAACTAGTTGAAAGTAGCATCTTTAAAGAATAATTAATCAGCTTAATGAATGACATCAGCTTTGCAATAAGTCTGTCTAAACCAAGTTGGGTGGCTCATGCTTTATTTCCCTTCACCTACAATAAAAGAAAAGAAGAGTAATAGCTTACCTTCAGACATCAATATTGTAAACTATGATTAAAGGAGATGAAGCCAACTAACAGAGTGAGGGTTAGATTGCATGGAGAACTTGGGGTAGTAATTGAGATGCATCGAAGAAAGCTTTCTAATACAGTAGCAAGGTAGAAATGTAAATATAGTCTGGTGCAAAGCAATCTCCTTTTCAGGAGCAATAGAGGTTGGGCAAAGGCAATATGTTTATGAACAAACTGGTGAGAGGTGTGAGTGTTGTCATTAACTTTGCATGTCAGCGCTGGTATTTTCATTTTTTGTAAGTATGTCCTAACACAAGCTAGGGATAAAATGGGAAAGGAAAATGGTAATTAAAAAAGAAGTTGGGATGTAAGATGAGGAAGAGTTTAAAGACTACTCCTAGCTCACTATCCTATCTCTTCTAGAAGTCCACTTCTGCTGGAATTTGCCAGATTGAACAAATGCTCCCAGATATCACAGCTCCTCTGCCATTCACACAAGCAGATTATAAAAATATAAGGTTCCAGTCTGCCCTGGAGCCAAAAGTGTGGGACTCTTGGCACTTGAAAACTGAAAGGGCCAGCACAGTTCCTCCTTCACAATTTAAAAAGTGTTTTATCAGTTTTGATGCTATTATTATGTTGTAGGCAGCAGAAATACTGACAAGAAACATTTTTAATTCAAAGCTTCTGTTTAACAGTTCACAGCAGAGAAGTGACCTAGAATCCTCTAGATTTTCTATGGCAGCCCAGAGGGCAGTTACAAATCCCATAGAGATTATTTTTAAAATATCACTGTTTCTGAAATGAAATACTACAGTGTCCTGGGTCCCACCTAGTCTAAACAGGCTTGGGATGAGGGTGGAGTTGTCTTTGTAGGTCTGGAGTCCTTTTATTATAATTTTGTCAATTTTTTAGCCTCAATAGTGCGTTTCTCATGAAGACTTTAATGACTCTTTCATTTTCTCATTTTTAACTTTTCAATTGTCAGTATGGCCAAAAGCTGTTTGTTCACTCTTGCTTTTCCTATTTATTCACTAAATTCCAGGAGAGGAAAATTAGACTAAAATAGATCTACTTTAAAAAGAACATATACAAGGTTAATAGAATTCAGTGAGAATTTAATGAATATAGTAGACATTTCTTTTGGAAAGGTGCTTTCTTAAAGTTTACTTTCATTTGCTGATAAGAAAATAGCTTCGACATTCTCAAGGCTTAATTAAATACTTACAAAGACAATAAAAGAGCAAATTCTATCATCACAGTGGAATACTCTAGATAAAAATGATTGCTTTATTTAAAATAAAACATATTTGAATATCAGTCTATTAATTAATCACTAAAATATTATGCTTCTTTTAAAAAATATTTAAATACTGCATTTATATCAGAATTAAAATGCAATACTTTTTTGCTGCTGTTTTGCTGCTGTGATAGAATAGGAGCAAGCTTTAATGGAAATCGCCATGAGGGCTCCTCCTTCTCAAAAATCATACCAGTAATGCTGCATGGGAGATAAGACCCAGTGTAATATCCAGATCTTCTTTTATAAAGCCAGGGACTCCATATAAACTATGATCCTTGCCTTTGCTCCTGCTATGAGAAGCCAGGGTATTTCAGGTGGTACTTGGTTTCTTTGGATGAAGGAAAAATGCATGAACATAAATATATATGCATATGAAACTTGCATTCAGCAGAATGAACCACAAGAAAGAAGTGCATTCAATAGATCATAATAGTATGTAATTAATTAAATAATTATAAATGCAAATATTTAGTTATATTACTTTAGCTTCATCTCTCTCTTACTACAATTTATCATGCTGTACTTAGTGTTTCTATTTTCCTTTGTTGATCTGATCGTCAATAGGTCCACATTGTTAAATATTGCTGTTTTAAGGAATTAAACTTAAGTTGGGCAAAAAAGTTTGTTCACAATGTAGTCGGCTCTTTACTGCTCTGTAAAAAAAAAGGGGGTTTGTGTAACACAGAGTGTGTGCTATGTTTTCTTACTATGATCTAAATGTTTGAAATATAGAAAGGATTTAATTCTTCAGTTGTAATGTTACTCGGATCCTATGAATTAATGCTTTTCTGTCACAAACTAAGTGCATATTTTAAAAATGCTTAGAGTTAATTAAAATAAACCTGTAACAGACTCAAAAAACATATTGCTAAAAAAGCCTATATTTTTAATACCAAATTCATGAATGAGAAAATAATTTTCTGCATTGTAAAGTAAAGTTGAAAAAAAGATACAAAAAATTGTACCTAAGTAGGTGGTACAAATTTGCTAAGAAAGGAAGTGAAGTTTATAGCTTCTTTGAATAATCACCTGGAATAGAAGAAATTGAAATCCCTGATGAAGTAATACCTAATTGTCCATACAAGTGGAACAGCTGCAGCAATCTAGATTGAGAGATACCCACTACAGAGTATCTGGTAACAAGTTAATTAATAGGGTCACATAGTCTAGACATTGAATAAGTGCCCAGTTTAAATTTAGCTAAATTTGCAAGTAGGGTGGAAATTTAAATTTAGGTCTTTTCTTTAAGAAGGAATTTTCTAATCAATCCAAGGAATTCCCAAGCAGCTGACACATATCTTTTGCAGATTGCAAAGCTGTTCAGCTACTGCATCTGGATCTTCTATATGAGAAATTATTTTTACATTTCCATATGTTACTGTAAGATTGAGCTTCATTTGGAAGATGAGTTACTCATCTAAGATTTAAATTCCCCTTTTCTATTTTAAAATTTAAACAAATCAACTGAAAAGTTCTTTTTTTTCTAAAACCTGTAGACTTCTTTTATTCCTATTAACTTTTCAGCACTCTTTTGAGTTCACAATAATCCAATTATGTGTCTTGAACTTCTCAGTTTTTCATGAAGTCTCAGTTCAACGACATCTCTCTCACTAGCTGAGGTTTTCTGATGAGACCAGATATTGTTTCCTTTTTTCATCTTCTAATCTTTCTGACAACCTCTTTACTTTCATGGTTCAGGTTGTGAAGTCATGCTCTTACAAATTAGATCTCTTTAATGTTACAGTAGATTTTGTAGTGACAGTACTATGAGTTTCAGAGACTTTCTCACTTAAAATATATCAGTGACAACATAAGCTTGACTCCAGGTAAATCACAGAATGGTTGACCATTACAAAATGAAAAACAAAAAAAAAAAGAAAAAGGAAAAAAGGCAAGAGATAAAGTTAGGATTAAAAACCAAATCCAATCTTTAAACTGAGGGATACTTTATACTATAGGCTAAAATTGTTGGGGTTTTTTCTCTTTCTTTTTAAAACACTTCTGTTTACCAAACAACAGGTTGCAGATGAATAAATTCTGCTAATAAGCTCTCAGTAATTTGTTGGAGTAAGTAGATGAACACTTACCAGAAAAGTTAAAAGAATGTGCTATCTATTTAAGAAGCTAGCATACCACAGGGTAAAGATAATAGTGTTTAAACAGCACAAGGCACAAGTCCTTTATTGATAGTAATAACCACTTAACCACATTTATGCTTTTCAGAGTTGGTAGTTGGCCAGGAAATTTAGCAGACAATATGCAAATAGTTCCCTGTATTGAGTTTACACAGTTTTAATTAATGAAATTTAATTAATTTAATTGCTAATGCTGCTCCAGGAGGAATGAACATTCAAGAAGGTATTCTGTAGTGGCAATGTAATTTAGGCATTTAATCTAGGTTTATAAACTTAAGTAGAAATATACTCTTTTAGTCCTTTGTCTTGTGTATGGTCTGTAACACATTCAACTTGCAAATCTCTCAGGAGCAGGAAGTGTGTTTTAGACATCTTTGAAAAATGACATGCAATTTGATGGCAATTTTAAAATATCTGAAATGTAATTCACTTAATTTCATTTCACCAGATGACAAAGTGATACATTTGAAAAAAGAAAATGAAGCTCACTATCAATATCAGTATATGAGTTTTGCTTGGACTCAGTATCTATTGCATCAAATTTAGAAGATGCCTTAATAAACAGAAATTTACCACAGTGCAATAATATTCTAATTGACTGAAATCCTACACAGTATCTATAAATACATTTCTATGCTTAAGATTATGCCATGCAATGAAGAAGCAAGCTAAACAGTTGCATAAACTTTTAAGCCTCAGAGCTGATGAGCATGTGCAGGTAAAGGGCTTTTTTGATTGGTTTTCTGAGGACCACCCTGACAGCAAAGATATGCACTGAACTTTTTTGGCAAGTTTTCTGTTGAAACGAAAACATAATCACAGTGTCCACAGTCAGTTTCTTATTTTAGTTGTCAAAGTTAAGGGACAATATTTTCCACAAAATCAATGGAAAAAAATAATTCCTTTTCAGAGGGCAATTTAAAGTCCAATTTACATGCTCTCAGTTAAAGTAAATGCCTTAATCTAATGGTGTAAGCTCTCCTTCATGAAGCTTTACAAGGTATTTTGAAGTTAGAGGTTCCCTGGTTACAAAGGTTAAAATTACAGTTCTGTGGAACTTCACGTGAATTTATTTCTGATCTATCAGTTCAGAAATATAAAGGATGAATGATGCAGTAACGGTTAACAGAGCATGTCTGCTTACTTACAGGTTTCATGAACGAGACACATAGTGAAACTGCAAGGTCTGCATATTGTTGAAATTATCACTGTTCAAAAAGGGACTCAACATACGTACAAAAAGTACAAACATCCTTCAATAACCTGAGCCAGAATAAATACCAAGGCCTTGAGAGTAAGAATAGACCTGACCAGCCTCACCTGGGACCGTGGGCCCAGGAGTCCCATTTCAGCTCAGCCCAGGACCATCAGTCCCCTGCCACAGGAGTACCAGTCTCCAACCAGTCTACAGATGTCTGCTGGATGGATCCCTTGTCCATATGCTGTATGGAGCTTAGCTCCGGCGTGGACTCTCAGGTCTGTGCTGGTACCTTGTCCCCAGCCTGGCCTTGGCCCCATTTCTTTTCGTTCTCTGGATGCACCCTGGCCCTGGTCCATTATTTGCCATGTTACCGTGGCTATCGATGGACCCTGTTACCAGAGCACAGCTCTGCCTCCCATATTCAGTCCCTGTTAGACTGTGCACCGTTGAAGAGGGCACTGTGTAGAGTGTCCCTCAGTTTCTTGTTCCTTGTTTTCCAGCCCTTGCTGCTTTCCAACAGTAAAATTGTATTTAACTGGATGTACTTCAAGCCAGCTCCAAACTCTGTCTGTATTTACAGGGAAATCCTTCAGGAATGGACGTTCAATTTTCACATTAAACTTGGAAATGAAAATTATTACTATTGGTTGCTTCCTACAGGTTACTTAGTGTAGAATCACAAAATAATTCAGGTTGGGTTGACCTCAGGAGGACTCTAGTCCAACCTCCAGCTCAAAGCAGTGTGAACTAGGAGATCAGACCTCAGAGAGTAGAATCCACAATCACTCTGGGCAATCTATTCATTTTGGTTAGGATGTCTGTCTTGCCATTCATCTCAATGAATTAAACTTTGTCTTGACCCATGTGGTTGGTTGGGGTTTTTTCCATCCTCATTTCTCCTCCCTGTCCTGCTGGGAAGGGGAGTGATAGAGCTGCTTGGTGACACCTGGCATCCAGCCAAGGTCAACCCACCACAACTGTCTTTATCTCAACTCATGAGTTTCTCACTTTTACTATTTCAATTCTCTCCCCCGTCCCACCAAGGGGGAAGGGAGCAAGTAGTTGTGTGGTGCTTAGTTGCCAGGTGCGGTTTAACCATGACACTGGAGTTCTAAAATATAGAGACAGAAGAAGAGAAAAGAATTCCAGCCCTTAGAAGGGAACAGTGAAAGTATAATCTGAAATACATGGGAAAGTCATGGTTGGAGGTTGGAAAAAGGAGACCTAAATCTCAGGGGAAACTGAAACAACCTAGGCAAAAAATTAGTGCTAAGTGTATGCTAAGATTACAATCTTTAAAATTAAGTTTCTCGTTTGTAAATATTTCCAATCTGTAACACATTTAATATTTGGGATTCTTTTTCTTTTTTAATTTATCATTTCATGTCTGTATAGTGATCAAACTGAAATTAAATTAATATAACAGGCACACTAAATAATACTTTCATGAAAGAGTCAAATCTAAATACGACAAACATGGTCCTTGGAACATTTGCAATCCAAAACAATCTTGGGAATCCAAGATACTGTGATGCATTTTCCTCTAAGCAACAAGAGTCAGTTTTGTGTACTCAGTAAATCTGCTATCGGGTTTTATGCAATAGAAACACAGACAAGTAGTAAGACTGTTATAATCTCCTGTTGTCACTCTGCATTACACATGTTGCATCAAGATGCAGTTTGATAAATGTTTTAAATTAGGTTAAATGGGCTGTTGTCAAAGGAGCAATGTTTTTTCACACCATCAGCTGTATGTATCTCATTCATGCCTTAGGTTGCTGTTAGCATTTGCGTGCAATGCAGCTAGCTGGACAAGAGAAAAGATTGAGGGAATAATACAGAAGCAACAAAATTATATGTTTTCAGCCATACTAATTACCTGATCTGGCTCCTTACATAGCCTTGTGAGTGCTATAGTGAGCTAACAGGAAGGAAGGAAGGAACGTGAGTCTGGGGACTAGACTAAGTCCTTAGCACCTCAAAAATAATAACCACATTTAATCATAGAATCATAGATTCATAAGATCATAGAATCATGGAGGTAGTTTGGGTTGGAAGGAACCTTTAAAGTTCATCTAGTCCAACCTCCCTGCAATGAGCATGGACATCTTCAACTACATCAGGTTGCTCAGAGCCCCATCCAACCTGACCTTGAATGTTTCCAGGCCTGGGGCATGTACCACTTCTCTGGGCAACCTGTTCCCAATGTTGCAGCACCCTCATTGTGAAAAAATTCTTCCTTATACCTACTCTAAATCTACCCTCTTTTAGTTTAAAACTATGACCCCTGATGTAAGGAAGTCTCCTAGCTTTCTATTTTTTATAGGGAAGCAGAAGGATTGCTGTCTGATATCAGGTCTGTTTGCTTTCTCTATACTCCCTTCAGATGTTGTTTCATAGCAAGGAAATTACAGAATGTAAGATGAAAACCAAAAGCATAAAAGGTATAAAAATTCTGCACCAAAACCAAGCTGGTATTTTTATTAAAGTTTTAATTATTCCATTGCCATTATTTTCAGAAAATTATTTACAAAAATATGCCAAATATAATGAACTGATGTTTTTAAAGTATGTAAACTTCTCGGCCTTTGGAACAAAAATTTATCAAGAATTCGTTATGATATTTTCTTAGGATAAACCTCTTCATTAAAATAAATAGGTTAGCTTTAGAATTTTAAAGCATTTCTAATGTAGACCTGCATTTAAAAGAAGTAGTTCTATAATTGTGTCAATATTTTGGGACAACTTTTCCAATTACATCTATAGTATGGATCTTAGATAAGAAGCTTAGCTAATTAATTTTTAGCTGTAACATGCAACTTACAGTCCATGGGATTTTAGTGGCCTGCTGCCAACATCTAACAAAGGACAAAGCAATTTTTTTTTTTTTATGTTGTTCAGCCAGGTCCTCAGCCAGAAGATTAGTATTTACTTATAGATACAATTGCTTTTGATTATTTCTTTTTTTTTTTTTCCTGAATTGTAAGGCATTTAACTAACCATCTAGTTTGCATCATGATTAACCAACCATTCTCAAAGCTGTCTGAATTTACACTGAGGTTTTCTTGAATGACCTCATTGGCTAATGAGCAATTGTCTGCTAAGAATTGACCCAAAAAACAAATATCTTCCAAAATAAACTTCTAACAACTTTTATTTCTTTTTAAAATGCAGAGAATCCCAGTGCTGAGTAAGCAATTAGTCCTCTCTTCCCATTAAAATAAAATTGTCATTATAATCATAGCTAAATGATTATAACAGTATTGTTCTAGATAACACCAGTGACTGACATAACTGTATGCTTAATTTACAAACCTAAAAAAAAAGTTCATCTATTCCCAAGCATTCTGCATGTCCCATAATTTGTATTGAGCTTAGTGGGAGCTGCTGAATGCTCAACAGTATTAATACATATCTTATTACAGATCTTAGTGTCCAAATATGAACTATAGATTTAACTCACATGTGAAAAACTGGCAAACTTTGTTAATCTATTAAGGTGACAAAATGAGTCTATTCTTAGGTTACAGTTCTGTATTATCAAGATGCATGTTCTCATCATGAATAAACATCTCCACCTGTAGAGTTTCCTATTGACTTTTGAAAAGTTTTTAAGATTGCATGATGAGCATACTGCCCATGTTCTTGAAGATCTGTATGTTTTGATATTATTGATAGAGAAGCTCTATCAAAGCTAACACAAATCAAAGCCAAAATTCCATCAAATACCAAACACGGGCTGAAATTCAGCCATGTGGTTCTAGACATGTAAGTGTCACCTATCAGTAGCTCCAGTTCTATGACCTTTATGGATACTTCAAAGCCTGCTATTGTCTATTACTTCTTCAAAATTTCATTGAGCTGTAACTTAGGAAAAGCATGAAAGAAGAAACTGTTTATAAACATGGAGCTGCATTTAATTTAATACTTTAATGAGCAGTATATTAGTTCCTACACAGTACTGTTTCAACTATATTGAATTAATCATAATACAATCAATAATCATTGAATTTAAATAATAAAGTTATCACTACTTGTCTAGACATGGACTCAAAATGTGAGTCTTAAATTAGATTGCTTTAAGATTTGCTTTTGTCAGAATATTATACTTTTATTAATAATGTGACAGTCCAGTAGCTGAAGAATGTAAGTTCACAAAGAAAACCTCAAAACCTCTTGGGAAATTTCTTTCAAGACTTGCAGTGTATATTTTTTTTCCCCATGAAAAATTGCATTGAAAATATAAGAAAAAAAATAATGTAAGACTGACATATAATTAAGATCTCAAATTAATCACTTTCTTAGTTAAGCTTCAATATGAGGCATGTATCAAAATGATAAATTACAGTACCATAGATTGACAAATATGGCTTATTAAACAACATTATTCTGAAAGAAATAAATTAAACAGAACATTGAAATAGTAAGTGGATGTTTTCCAGACTAAGGGGGAGACATTTTTTCTTCCAATAATTAAATATTTCTTAAGGCAGAAGAAATTACATGTTACTCATTGGGTTCTAAATTTCAAATAATTTTTTTTTTGCAGGTGTTAAAACAAATGATTATATTTCTACTCATTTTGCCTTGAACAAAATTATGCATTGTTCCATGGCTCTCTAATCAGTCAACTTTATTTATTTGTTTGTTTATTTATTAAGATTTATCAAAGAAAATTTAGCACCCAACAGACAACAACTTAAGTCCAACTGTTAGTTATGGTAGAATAAAACATTACGTCTATAATCATGCACATGTGCATGAGGTTTTTTCCTACAAATGATATGTTATTTTGCAAATGAAAGAACAAGGAAGAGAAGTCTACCTAGATGAATTTGTCACATATTCTCTCCAAAATAGGATGGCAAATTCTTGGCAACAGGAACAATCTTTAACTGTATTTTTGTATACTGTTAATAAAGTGACACAGGCATCCATACAGAGCCTTTGAGAGGTACTAATGGTTAGATACTCCCTTCTGCATGGCACAGCACCCTGTCTGCAAGCACATCTATCGTCTTGGACAGTGTGCTTCTTGCCTGGAGCCCAGACCCATAATTTCACAGAGCAATTGCTTTTTGTTCAGCTTCACAACTGCTACCTCATGCTATTCACATATATGAGTGATAATAACATGGCCAAGGGAAACCTTAAGCAGATCAAAGTTTGGTATGGGATTCTGAGGGGAAGAGTGAAAGGGGTATGTTCCCAGATGGTGTTGGCATCTCTCTCAATCCTTCTGGTTAGGAGAAAAGCTTTGGCTATGAGCAAGCACATCCAGCAGACCAATGCCTAGCTGCACAGTTGTCTTCAAGGGTTTGGCCTCCCTAATCATTTTACCTCATCTGAAGATCAAGTAGGACTGTTGGGAAGAAATTAAACCACTTAAGGCAAAGAAGAACATAAATGCCTCTTGTTAGGGAGAGGAGGGCCTCTAAAAATAGTCTTGTCAGGGGACAGTGACCTAACTATAGAGTAAAAGAGAAGAAAATTCAACCCAGGATTAGAAGGAACGTTGGGAGGTAAGTAGTAAAATTGGGACGTTAGACTTCAAGACATCACATTTGGATTTATTTGGGGAATTGTTAAGCAGAATCTCCCGGGAAGCAATTATGAAGAGGAAGGGCAGCTGACTTTTTTAAAAGACAACCAACTATTTTAAGGGGAAGTGAACTTTGGAAAATGACTCATGAGGCTAACAAGGGAACTTCTTAATGAACTAAAATGAAAAGGAGTACAGACAAAAAAACTGGAAAAAGAATAAACACGAAAGGAGTATAAAAGTGTCGCTTCAGTATTTAGGGACAAAATGAAGAAGGCCAAAGTCCAAGGGACACTAACAATAGTGAGGGGTGTTACGGGTTATAAAAAGGGATTCCACGAGTGTATTAGTAGCAAAAAGGACAGAGAAAAATGCAGATACACTGGTGAGTGAATACAACAGTGGACAACATGGAAAAGGCCAAAGAACTCAATGCCTTTCATGCATCATTCTTCACGAGAAGAAACCTCTTCGTGTGCCAGTGCAGTTGGGAAAGAGAGAGACAGTCAGTTCTGTGTGCGCATTGAGGGACTGATTATGTAGAGAAACTGAATATAGTCACATTCATAGATTCACCCAAGGGTACTGAAAGACCTGTCCCACCATGACTGAAAAGCTGCTGTCTGTAATCCATGAAAAATTATGGCAATCAGTGGCAGTCCCTCATGACTAGACAGACTAGTGAAACACCTGTCCTAATAAAAGCAAGAGGGAGCACCACAGGCACTATAAACTAGTAAACCTTCCCTCAGATCCTGGAAGCAGCCTGAAAAGCACACTTTTGTAATCCATTTTCCAACACCTGAAGGATAAAGGTAATTGGGAACAGTCAGCACAGACTTACTGAGGGCAAATTATCCTTGATGAACCCAAATGACATTTAAGAATGTGAAGAGATATTTTAAGTGGCCACTGCCTCCAGCAGCTCTGGGTCCTGGAGGTTTCTCAAGCCCTGCCTGGGGCACCTCAAGACTTGAGGGTGTCTGATTTGGGCCAATGGACCTTGTTGATGTTTTCCTATTTGCAGGTTTAACCAGTTGCACAGCTGAGCATGTATCCCCGAGAAACACACAGACACACACAAGACACCGACATGAGTGGCTACAGACTGACACAGACAAGGTGCTGCCTTCAACAGCGCCTTCCATACAGGACTCATATAAAACACAAGCATCAGCAACCAAGTCTCCTATTTGGCTGGCAGGCACAGGAGGTCACTAGTGCAGGCAGGCACACAAGACTCTCTGCGTTCACAAGCGCACATACATTTGTGGATCCCCCAAGTACCAGCACAACCCTTCTGTCTGCCCAGCACCCCTGCCCAGATCCCTCTTCTTAGCTGCCCCATGGGTCCCCTACTCGGGGGCTGGCCCAGCTTGATGCTCACCGGCAAACACACAGTACTCACACACTTGTCCAGCATGGCCCGTCCACCCACCTGATACCTCATCCCAGATCCAGGACCTCCTACCCGCTGATGAGTCCAGCTGGAAGTGTGCGGGTGAATGACACACACACAGTTTGGAGAAGATGCAGACAGTTGGCCTCCACACACCCCCAGCACCAGGCACATGGTCTGCTCCAGCTGCTGGCACTGAGCCCCTCACTTGCTTCACTCAAGCCTGTTCCTCCCAGTAACTGGTTTTTGGGACAGACACGGTTCCCATCCCAGTGAGTGGTAGCCAAGACCCACACCTACTTCAGTAGCTGGCACTGAGACCCCACTCGATCCACTAGCTGAAACCACCGGCCAGGGACACCTACACCCCGGCCTGACTCCAGTAGCTGGCACTCAGGCCTTGAAGCCCTCAAACACACACAGGATAGAGAGTGAGATTGCACTGATGACAGTTAAAAAATTATTTAAGAAGATAGAACAGACTGTGGTGATCAGGTACAGGGCTCAGCCAGATGAACGTACTGACCAGACCCATTTTTCATACTAACATCACAACCCTTCCAAAATTACGAAAATTCAGAATAGCACAAAATAAATTGTGATCTGGAACAAAATACTTTATGTTAAGGCTTTAAAAGCCCATATTAAAGAGAAAGACTACTCTGAAGTGTGTGATTTTATTGCAATACTTAAGAACCTAACATAAGAACTACCAGATGCTAATACTAAGAGCTCTGTAATTTAGCAGATAAAAGCAGAACAAGAGCCAGTGATGAGAATTTTAAAAATCAGAGTTAAAACATCTTACTTCTAAGTGAGGCAGAGTGATCAGTGGAACCAAAGAAAGTGGCATTTTTCTTAAATCTTGATGTCTTCAAGAGCTGAATTTGTTCCCAGAAGTTATTGTTTAGCCAAATCCAACTCAGTGATTGCAGTATCAATAATATGGTGTGAAATAAAAATTAACCAGATTAAGTCCACAGGCCTATTTTTCTTTACTCTGGATCTCTACAGCAATGGCGGGAAAAATGCAATATATAGGTAAAATGTTTAAAATTAATAAGTACCAAGGCAACCTGGTATTGATTTCATAAAGAGTGATTCCCATCTGCGCTACGGCATTACAAGTATTTTGGGCATTAGGATTAGCATGATAGTCCTGAAGCAATGATGTATTGTTACACATAGGTTACACTGGATCAACTGGAAGAAAAAAGGTATTTTCCTAGCCAACACTTATGTCATTTAGTGACAATGATAATTTTAACTGACAGAGTGTATTTTGGAAATGTTACTTATGATTTTAAAAAACATTGTCTAGGAAGATGTTATGTGGCTGTACATCTTTGTATGAAAGAATATATGGGAAAGAATATTGATTTATAGTTTTACCAGATAATATATCTGAGGTATTTTGAAACTTTTAATAGGGTGGACTTCTTGCTTTGCTTTTTCTTGTCTGGAAGTATCAATAATATGATCAAAAGCAGGGTAGTATTCTGCTATTGTTAATCACAGCATAAAATTTGTGCAACTTTACTTCTCTTAGTTGAGTTACACTGCAAACACATCAATATAAAAAATCACTTTGCAACATGACCTAGCACCATATTTTATAGCTTATGTATTGACTTATTCTTTCTTTAAACTTAGCTTATGATTTGGTAACTCCTGTTCGTTTCATAAATTAATTTTAAACTATTGCAAATCGTAACTTTCCCTTTGCCTCCCCTATACCAAGGGAGTTCAGAACTACCTACCACATGGGAAGAATGGTACAATAAAGTCAAAGCCTGATAAGCAGCTTTTATGTTTTCTATTTCCCTGAATATAGAGCCATTTTATTTCTGCATCACATGCTGCGGAAAATAGATACAAGTCTATGAACAGGCATTATTGGGATGTTTTCTGTCCACAGTGTTCCAAGACCAGAAGGATATGCTAGATAATTTTATGTGACTTCCAAGACAATGTGGCAGATGCTTATATATTCAGGAAAAAGAAAAAATTCCAGAACCTTTATTTTTCTTGTTATACAACAGGTTGAATGGAAGTAAAAATTCAGAATTCAGATGGCCTTCTTATGTTTATTATGATTCCTTGTTAGTTTTAGTATGTTTCATTTCCAAAACAGGAGTTTCCATGAGAAATATATCTGTTCAGGTAATTTAAGCATTCTCTATTTTAATTATTCTTTCTTTTTCCTTCAGAAATGCCACACAAACTTAATTTAATTTTCCACAGGGTATTCAGCCCCCTGAGATGGAA
>NW_010559695.1:0-14706 GCF_000687285.1 Phaethon lepturus
TGCTTCCTCTTGGATTATGGGGAGTTTATTCAGTTTTCCGTCCCTGTCTTCCAGCTCAGGGGGCTGAATATCCTGCAGATACCTGGTCTGACTGTTAAAGACTGAGGCAAGGAAGGCATTAAGTACCTCAGCCTTTTCCTCATCCTTGGTGACAATGCTCCCACCCACACCCAATAAGGGATGGAGATTCTCCTTGCCTCTCCTTTTGTTGTTAATATATTTGTAATAACATTTTTTGTTATCCCTTATGATCGTGGCCAGACTGAGTTCTAGATGGGCTTTCACCTTTCTAATTTTCTCTCTGCATAACCTAACGAGATCCCTGTACTCTTCTTGAGTTGCCTGCCCCTCCTTCCAAAGGTGATAATCTTGCCGCTTTTTCCTGAGTCGCAGCAAAAGCGCTCTGTTCAGCCAGGCCGGTCGCCTTCCCTGCCAGCTGATCTTACAGCATATATATGTGTGTATACACATATTCTATGTCCTACAACTTTTTGTTGAGAAAATTCATTTATCCTTCAGCTTTGACAGGAAAATCAATTTAATATCAGGTATGCAATTTTTACCATTTTTTTGAAAAGCACCGACCTTTTTACTAAACCTTTAAAACCACAAAACCTTAGGTTGTATGTGCTTTACAAAGACTTTTCAGAGTTCAGCACATAAATCATGTGTCCAGTCCACTCACACTGAGCATGACCAGCCTGAGCAGCATGGAGAAACACAATCTCATTTATTTGTGAGATTCTTACTGCCAGAGGGGCAGTGATGTTTAAGAGCCTGAAGGTACTGACAGAGGCAATGCCTATATCATGAAGAAGACATTTTCCACAGTTCAATAATAGTCCCTGAGTTCTCCAGAGAATTGCCTTTGAAATATTGTGCCTTGGCTTGCTCATAATCCAATGAAGTTCATGGAGACCAGGGCAGGTTGAACCTGAGTTACATCCTGCCAGAGTCAGGATACAGCCTCTCAAAAGCAATCTCAGGGCCAGGCGTGCTGGCGTACCCTGCGCGTGCCAGGGCCCATACATGTCCCAGCAATGACTCCAACAGACTGGTGAAGGAAGGAGGCTCTACTGGGGCTGGCAGAAAGGCCTGGCTTGTAAGCACAAATGGTGACTGCAATTTAAGACCAAATAGCAACTCCTATCTGTATGTCCACGGGCTCTTTAATTCAGTGCTGTGGAGTCCAAGAAGTGTAAGGACCATAAGAGGAGTGTCAAATGTCCTGCAGCAGAACCGCCCTGCATCACCCTCCATCCAACACACCTCCCAAAACATTGTGTTTGCAGGATCTTGCTCATTAGGATGCGCTCAAAGGAGGGAGAGGTGAGCTACTGTATTACAGTCGTCACAGGGGTTGTCCACAGAATGGCTTCACCTCTTCCTTCCACCCTCACGCTGCAGGATATACACCTTATGCCCATGTGGAGGGAAAGACAGCAGGTGAAACAGGGCTTGGAATCTTGGCCCAGCAGGTTCAACATATTTGGGATGGCTATCCGCTAGTCTGTGAATACTTGTTGATTTACACCAAGCCACATCTTCCGGGTGCTACCTGATCCTTCTGTTGACACAGGGAAAGGATGGTGGAGGAGAAAGTATCACAGAGAGACAGGAGCTGTATCATAAGGTGTTGAGGCTATTGGAGAAAGCCAGGCAGAACTGCAACCTCCCAAGTTGACCTATAATCAGCCAGTGAACTCTTAAAGATTTGAGAACTTCTTTTGAGATTATTTAGAAAGTATGTATTTCCTGTAGGCCATATCCTGGGGGCATAAGGTAAAAACGCACTCATCTACTTTGACCTCAAAGGAATTATGCTGATTTACATTTAAACTAATAATGAAGCAGAATATTGATCTGCCTCCACCGCCGCATACTTTTCAACTTCTGCAATAAATAAGGAAACATTCATATCAATCTACCCTCACAGTCCAAATCCCTTGAAAGTAATGCTTAAGCTGTAAACCAAGCAAGTCATGTCCCCATGTGAACAAATAAAATGTGCCCATGGAATTATATACCATTTCCACACATGGCCACACAACGGAGGCAAATTAAAATTTCATGGACAGTCTTAACTTCGACATTTTTGAAGTCCTGATCACTTACTAAGTGCTCCTTGAATACAGTTGCATGTGCATGAAGTTACTCACATTTTATTTCCAAGCCTGAGTATTTAAGATTGCAGGGTGTGTTGGCAGTGTCTGGAAACTGTATTATTATTATTATTATCATTAGGTCATTTTCTCCAATACAAAAGAGTAGTGAATGTTAGTGGTTTTCATTTTCCAGATGTTCCATTAATTTTGTGCTGTACCAAATGGGATGGTATCATCGATCATCCATTAGAACAAATGTGAGGCTATATTCATCGGAACCCAGCATGATTGCTGGGAAGGCTTAGTTGAAGTGTGCCTGGGAAACCTCACTGTTAGCCAGGCAAATTCTTAGAGACCATATTAGGTGCATATTAGGTGTGACAAGTAGGTACAATTTATGGGTTACGTTACAGCTGCAGAAGTGTACTGTGGGGTTGGGGGGGGGAGCTGCTGACTGGAACTATAAGAACACGTATTGGAGATCAGACAGGATTTGAAATTACGTCCAGTTTGCAGGGAAGCATAAATTGCATTGGCACAACCAGCAGTTTAACACTGCCACTTCAGCAGAGGCTAAGCAGTAACAGTAGTTGTATGACCACCCATTTGTCTCAGTGGGCAGAGCTGGAGATCCCTGGACCCTCCCCACGAGTGGCGTAGGTGTGCGTGTAACGGATCACAGCCGCTGCGTGGCAGAACGGCAGCCAGGAGAACCTTCCAAACACATGATTTAGCCAGCAGGGAAGGGACATTGCTGCATCTCCTTAGCATGACCAGCTCGAACCTTCTTCAAAGAGTTCCTCAGGTGTCTTTACACCACCGTGTCTTTTGTGGGCTTTTTTGATCAGGGTTTTGAGTACTTTACCTGGAAAAGTAGTTAGTCTGTGCAGCCTTTGTCTCGTGCTCTATGTCACGGTTTAACCCCATCCAGCAACTAAGCACCACGCAGCCGCTCACTCACTCCCCCCACAGCAGGATGGGGGAGAGAAATGGAAGAGCGAAAATGAGAAAACTCGTGGGTTGAGATAAAGACAGTTCAATAGGTAAAGCAAAGGCCGGAATTAACAGGGAATTAATTCAACACTCCTCATGGGCAGGCAGGGGTTCAGCCATCTCCAGGGAAGCAGGGCTGCATCACGCATAAGGTGACTGGGGAAGACAAACATCATCACTCCAAATGTCCTGTTGTTCCGTCTTCTTCCCCCAGCTTTATATGTTGAGCATGACACCATATGGTATGGAATACGCCTTTGGTCAGTTTGAGTCAGCTTTCCCAGCTGGTGGGGTGGTGTGAGAAGCAGAAAAGGCCTCGACTCTTGTACAGTAACAAAAACATCCCTGTGTTATCAACACGGTTTCCAGCACAGATCCAAAACACAGCCCCATACTAGCTACTATGAAGATAATTACCTCTATCCAAGCCAAAACCAGCACAATCTACATCTCCATTTCTGAGCTAAGGAACATCAGCCTAAACTTTCCCCTGAGCAAGACGATTTACAGGTTTTCCATGTTTGCCTGTATATTCTTTCCTTTCTGTCCACCCTGTCTCAGGAATAACAGAAGTCACCTGTTCCGGCTTTGAGGATACCTGGGCAGAAGAACTCTGTATTTCGTATAAAGCCCTAACACCCGGCTTCTTGCTACCAAGTGAAAGAAAGGACAGTTCAGTCTTCAGGCTCACTTGGTATTTACCTTTTATAATGAGAATAAAAAGAACTAAAAAAGCACCTACGTAATGTAAGATTGATGCAGGCTTTGTAATATGTACTTGTCTACTGGGAGAAGACCAGCGCCTGTAACCTGGACTGAGCACATATTTCATGACAAATAACAGAGTTGCTCAATTCATTTTTTTTTTTCTGCTCAGAAATTGTTAGGGGGGCAAAAAAAAAGGAAAAAAGAAAAGAAATCCCCTAGACATAGTTGTTATTTGGCTTTGTATAAAAATTACTGTTAAACAAAGTGGCTGATGATTTTCAAAATTCACGTGTCATTGCTAAGAGGAGACAGGTGATGTCAGTCATTGAATTTGCAAGGACTAACACCTGCCCTTTGGTGTCTTCACTAAAGTCACCTCATTCCTCTGCACTTCAGTTTTCTCTGTTGTTGAAGGGGATGACTCAAGGATCATCTGTGTATTGCACTTTTTGAAATACTGTTGCAGTTCGGTCTCCTCTTCCCTCATCATATGACAGCCCAAGATTTTTCATGTCACAAGAGAGAAGGTCTGAGAAAATCTTTAAAGAAGTTTCTCCACCAGCAGGAAATCTAAGTTTTCCCAATCTTGAGCTCATAATAAAATAATAGTCTACCCTTAAATGATTCAAAACTCTTCTTTAGAATGATCAGAGAAAACTTCAAGGCCTTAGTAGTGCACAACAGTCCTCATGACTTTCATTTATGGACATTAAAAGTTCAGGTCATAAAAGGTGATGGTGGGAAGATTGTTATTATCTCCCTTTTATTCTTCAGAACAAACCAATCTGTGCCGAGAGGCACACAGTGACACTGGAAAGATGTCATGTAATGGAAATATGTCATCAAAAGATGATGAATGCATGTAATTAACTGCAGGAGTACACAGTGAGATTATGTAAATCTACAGATAAAGGCATCAAAGTGCTCAGGTTCAAATGCACCCTTCTGTCTAGTCTCACCCTGTGCTATTTCAAACATCACGAGGATGCCAAATAAAAATGTAATTCCAAATGTGCACAGACTGTAAGTATAAAAAAGAGCTGTCTTTACAGTATAATGTTATTTCTCACAGCTAAGAGCCTGCATCTGCAATTCCCATCTTTTCAGAAAATCAGCTTGGTACTTTACTTTACTTACATGCTTAAGACCTACTGAATAGTTCATACCTAAATATTTTGTGAGATGGCACTCTAGAGAAGGCTGGTCTGTCCGGAGGGCAACCAGAACTGTTCAGTACATTCCCCCCTCTGAGAGAGAAATCTCTATTCTCTTCCCTTTCAAATGAGTGTCTAAACCTAACAATGTGCATTCCTCGTATGAGGCACATCCATCAAGCTGACAAATGATAGAAATATGGACAGATGAATCCTGCTGCCATGCTCAGCAATAAGAGAGACCTGCAGTATTTGATTAACTGGTCCATTTCCCCAGCCTGATCAAAAACGTGCTTTGCAAGATCCTTGCTACCATTTTTCCCAGTGTGGTTTTCTTAAGACCAGGCTAACTTCAGCCTTTCATCTTTCTAAGATGATGTTTGCTAATCTGAAATCAGTAAAACATCCTACTAAAGACCGATTTCTGCACAAGTTTCACCCTTTTGGCTTTTTTAAAGCATTAGAAAAATGAGCTGTCCACAAAGGAAATATGGAGAGATGTTTCAAGCTATGAACACAAGTCAGGACAAAGCTATTGGGACCTTCGAGTGTAAACAACAGTTTTGGTGCTGAGTTAGAGGTGGAAGTATGGGACTCCTAGTGCAAGAACCAGAGGCGACAGCACTTACCTAAGTGCTCCCTTTGAAGTCAATGGGACTCTTGTTGCTACTACCTGAGCATGAAGCAGTCCAAATTTCAGTTCCAGGTATAAAAATGCAGCTCTATCTCTCATGCTGAACTCTGTACTATCCAACCAGCCTTCTTATGTCAGATGAGTGAGTAAAGTGATACACCAGCAGACTAAGAGTGACAGGCTCATTGTCAAATATGACAGCAAAGGCTCAGCTATGATATTAAAGGTGATCTTTTTTTTTTTTCCCCTAAAAGAGCTCTCTATATCTAAACCAATATATTTAAACCAATTGATCAGTCATAGTGCAAGTTGTTCTTTCACAGTAGAGTTGTCTAATCAGATCCTAGGCCAGAATAAAACCCTTTATGCTACTTAACACTTATATGACACAGAAGTAGAGTATGGTTTTCTGCAATCAGTTTTGAGATACTGCTGGTGGCAGGAGATGAGCGTGAGGACCATGGGACATTCTGCTTATCTGCCATCACAAGGACTTTTTGAGGGCCAGTTCCGCCAGGCTACTTCAGAATTGTCCTTTTAGTTCAGGACTATCTGAACAGGACTACCTATTTTCCCAAGAATTAATAGATTCATTTGTCCTTTCTTTTAATCGTCCAGGAAGCAAAAATGAAATCAAGTTTTACAAAGTGACACAAAAATACAGGTGAATGTAAAGTCTCTGTTGTAAAAAGCTTATAATTAATTTGACACCATAGAAACAGGTAGGGAAAAGGAATGTACAACTAGCACTAAAGGACACTCATCAGACAATGCAGGTGATGATATTGTTTGTAGCGTCCTGTCACATTCATGGCAATAAGTAATGATGTCCAAATCAGGATTACTATTTGATTTCGTGATCAAGCAAACAGGCAGGGATATAGAAAAATTCCTCTGTAATACAGAAATCTCTGCAGTAACAACAAGAAAAAGAAAAAAAAAGTCCATGCACACTTCTGGTAATATAAATGTTCACTTTTATAGAAACTACTTTGCAAACAGAGAGAGAATAATTGTTTCCATTTTTTACCGCAGCTTATAAAGTCAGTGTTGGTTTTGTGGGTTTTATTGTAAGTAATATGTTGCTAACCACAGAAACACATTTATTCAGCACTTGCTGTGCTTACAGTACTTGTACGGCACTTCTTCCGAATTCCAAAGCAGACATAGATGCCACATCTATAGCAGTAAATTACCCTGGTCAAGCTCCCTTCTCTGCCCCCAAGGTCTAGCAACACAGCACAGCTCAGCTGCACACTACTAGACTCTCTGCCTCAATCATAACATCTGTAGGGAATATTCCTTGGCCCATGTCTTCTAAAGTGTGCCTGGACATTGTGACAGTGCTAAAGCAATGAAGTACTGTAGATAACCACACACTGGAGCTTGCACTCAAAATCTGCTCCTGTTTAGTTACTGCTGTAGACCTAATTCTATAAACCTGCCAAGCTTACCCTGAGGGTTAATTTGGGCAAATGACTCTTCTCCATGGCAGCTTCATTCTTAATTTAGAAGACTTTAATTGTATGAACATGGCCAGACTGGTCTAAGAGTAGAAAACAGAGGCCATGGAACTGGCATCTTTTGAAAACCTAGCCTGGGAGCAGTGGACAAAGGTCTTGCAGTGAGCCAGGAGTGAAGCTCTCTGCCATGGGGATGGCATCGGAGCAGAAAAGCACACACTTTATTTTCTTCTGTCTCCTCTCCATGTGCTAGTTGTTTACCTGGGAGAATTTTACAACTGTCAAGTAAATGATGCCTTATTAAAGGAAGTATTAGAAGTGCAACAAGTGTAGGTAGAATTTAATCTTGCAACCCAAGAACCATCTTCTTGCTGTCTTTAAAATTTTCCTTCTGCAGCCCATTCTCCTCTCTACAAAGTTCACGCAGTTTTGTTCCAAACTCGAAGTCTAAATTACTACAATATTCAACCAACGTGAAGGTGAAGAAGACGACCTCTCCCTTGGTACCCTCAGTAGTTAATACTCTGGCAGTCCTCTACATATTTTCTTTTTCTATGGCCTGAGACGTAACGACTAGCATTGACTCAACAGACCTAATGCAATCCATCCTGTGCAGCTGTCGCTGAGGCTGTGTAAGCCTCTGGAGTGATGCTTTCTGTGAAGATGGCTGGCATTAACTTAGGAGGTGCCTGCTATGGTTCGTTGTGCTATAATATCATAGTTAACTAGAGAAACAAAGCAGCCTGAACGACTATCTCGATTTTAATGGGCACTGAGCTACAATGAGATTTTGCAAGAGCTAGAAAGACAAGCAAAGGGTTGGTGAACCAGGAGCAACTGCATTAGCCTTGAAGCAACTCCGGTGAGAGCTAGGAGGCTGATTTTTGCCTCTCAATGATTTTTTTTTTTGTCCATGATTACCATGTCCATGGTAACAGGTTCACATCCAAATTACCTCACTAAGACAGTGCTTTGAAAAGGCAAAGTTAACTCTTGCTCATTATACTTAAGCTTTGTGACGATAATTAAGCTTTGTGCATGTATTTATATATTAAAATCAATATTTTCATAAAGAAAGAAAGAAAGAAAGTGAAGATTGGTCAGTACCTTATTGATACCTAGTTGTTATTCTTCATACAAGTCAGAAAAATATTGTAATGTTGTGTTTACCTTAAAACACCAGCCTGTCTTTTCTTTTTTCTTGCATGCGCTGGTGCCAGTTACATGATTAAGTCACCCTCTAATAGATTTTGAATCAGCAGGCACTATTACCCTGTACTAAACTTTCTCCTCAGTAATGCAGATTTACGTGTCTGGGGGGAAATAAGCAGAATGTCTGAAAATGGAGGTGCGCCCTTCAAAAAGACGTATTGTACTTTTACCATGTCCCTTAATTCAATACATTATTAACCAGTTTATTGCTAAAGATTTGTGGTATTCATTTATTTTTTATCAAATGTGTCACTCTCAGGGCTAGACAAATTTACTGTATCCTCTAGGATACAGTAATTTTGCCCTACTCACAAAGAGAAAAAAAGTTCCAACAAATTGATTTTTTGCATCAGAATCTCAAAGAAAAACAAACCTTCTTTTTGTTGTAGTCTTTAAATATTGGCTTGATGGAGCTTACCCAGATTATGAGGTTGTGATTCTTTACTGACTTTCTGCTATTGTGACTAACCCACTAATGTGCCAGGTCACATTGGGAGTGGCACATGATAAGGGAGAATCATCTTATGATGTCCTTCTCTCAAGAAAGACAGAGGAGGTCCCTGAGCTTAAAGCACTGAAAATTTTGAAAATATGCTCAAAAAGTCGCATTGTATGTTTTCCTACGGTGGAAGCACAGCAACAGGGTATGAGTGGCCATGGGTCAGATCCCAGAGGGGTTTGCCTTCCCCTTGGCAGGGTTAAGCAAAAACATCCTTCCTGGTGAAGCTGTTCGACTTGACTTAATGTATTTGTTATACCAAAAGGGGCAAATCAAAAATATTCCTGCCTGGGACTCGGATGCCCACACAGGAGCAAGCTGGAAAGACCAGGAAGAGCAGGTTGCATTGCTATTCTCTGCTTCCCTGAGACCCCTGGGAGCCAGAAATGTTGGAGTATGATTTGCAGATATCCTGAAGAAATGAGTGTTGGGTCCAGGTAGTAGGTATTTTCGAAGATCCTTTGAGCCTGACGGTCTGCCTACTGTTTATCACTGCTGTCAAAAGGATGCAGCTTTTGGAGGAAGGTGAAACTTGCTACTGTGACACCTACACGTTGCAGACAACAGATGAGACAGCTGCACTGTGAGATTAAAAGAAAAGCAGATCCTTTCATCTCTGATGTTCTGCTCTAGTTTGAAACCACAGAGAGAGTGGGTGTATTTTTATTTTTCTATTCTTCCTTTGAGGTGTCTCCTTTCTTTTTTTTTGTTTCACAATCATTGCAAATGCAATGCAAATATGTTTGAAAACATGACAGAATTGTTTCATAATCATCACAAAATCCAAGTGCTTGTGCTGGTAGAAACTGGTGCAGCAAGATAAGTCTGTGCCCCTTTGGCTATATTTATCAAACCTTAAAGATCATCTGCCTGATGGGTAAGGCCAAGACACAAGGTTGAATGCACATCTTCCAAAAACTGAGCTTATAACTTTTCACACAGTTTCCAATGTAACTCAAAATTCTTTTATTTAACTGACAATCATGATCATGTAACTTGGCGAGCTTGTCTGCATTCCAGCAGTTGCATGGAATAAAACACCCAACAATGCATCAATGTATGAGTATGAGCCGGCAGTGTGCCCAGGTGGCCAAGGCCAAGAAGGCCAACAGCGTCCTGGCCTGTATCAGCAACAGTGTGGCCAGCAGGAGTAGGGAAGTGATCGTGCCCCTGTACTCGGCACTGGTGAGGCCGCACCTTGAATCCTGTGTTCAGTTGTGGGCCCCTCACTACAAGAAGGATGCTGAGGTGCTGGAGTGTGTCCAGAGAAGGGCAACGAAGCTGATGAGAGGTCTGGAGCACAAGTCTTATGAGGAGCGGCTGAGGGAACTGGGGTTGTTTAGTCTGGAGAAGAGGAGGCTGAGGGGAGACCTTATTGCTCTCTACAACTACCTGAAAAGGGGTTGTGGTGAGGTGGATCTTGAGTCTCTCTCTCTCTCAATTAACTAGTGATGGAACAAGAGGAAATGGCCTCAAGTTGTGCCAAGGGAGGTTTAGACTGGATATTAGGAAAGATTTATTTCCTGAGAGAGTGGTCAATCATTGGAACAGGCTGCCCAGGGAGGTGGTGGAGTCATCATCCCTGGAAGTGTTCAAAAAATGCGTACACGTGGCACTTCAGGATATGGTTTAGTGGGCATGGTGGTGTTGGGTTGACAGTTGACCTTAATGATCTTAGAGGTCTTTTCCAACTTTGATGATTCTGTGGTTCGGTGATTTTCTTTTCCTATTGAACCAAAGTAACTCAAGCAGCCCCTTCTTTTTTTTTCTTTTTTCTTACAGAATCAATGTTGTCAGAATTTATTGACATTAAACAAGCTGCTGACACACCTAGTGCAATTAAATTATTGCTAAAATTCAGGAACTCAAAGAAAAGTCTCTTGCCATACAGCATGTCTAAATAAAGCTTTCACTCCAAGCCTTGGGGGTTATTCTTTGTGTCTTCTCCTGTGGAACCAGTGGAGAAGATAAGCCTATGCATAAATGGCTCATGAGAAAAGAAAAATCTTTAAAATCTGTGCAAATGTATCTTCTGAACCTTCATTTATAAAAATGACCTGAGACAACAATTAGTCACAGTGACTCAGATAATGGGTGTCCATAAATTCAAATTCCATAGTTATTCTTGGATTCATCCTTTTTCTGCCATTCAGGTATTAATAAACCTAGCAATACAGGAGTCTGGCACAGTCATCCTTGTTAAATCTGCAGCATACTGGGCCATAGTTAAGGCCCTCTGAAAAATGCTTATCCCTCTGAATGGATGAGCAGGAATCCAGTGTGCATTAATGCAAGGGGCAAGCAGGATTTGGGGATGTTCTTGCCTGGGACGCCGGCACAGTGGAAGGATAGCACTACCCAGGCTGCCAGGCAGTAAATACAGTGGTTGCAGAGTGCAACCAGAGATGCCAGCCTCTGAAACCCAGGCTGCGAGGACAAGGCAGTCTGCATGAGCATCTCGGGGACCTGCAGCTGACCTGCATCCAGCTGCCTCACCCGTATACTAACTGTGTACAAGGGCAGATCTCCAAATATAATGCTTAATTGATGTTACAAGGGGACTCCCCTCTCTAGATTATCATCTTGTAATTCATGTGCAGACCTTTACTCTTACGTAGGCATCTTTCTCTGACCAGAGTACAGTGGGCATGGACGTATTCAAGCACCTGTAAATTCTCTGGTGGTTTTCTCCCATGCAATGCAACTTCACCCATGCTTTTCTCTGCTGCTATCAATATAGACAATTTCCCCATAAATATGATTAAAGTTCCTTAAAATGTGTTCTTCAAACCCCCTTCCAGCAAACGTTGTGCTAGAATGAAGGCTAGTGGTTAAAAAAAGCTATTTTTTGTGGCCGTGTCCAGCCAGACTGTCTCCCCTTATCCCAGTGTCTAGCTGCACAGTAGGGGCGCAAAGACCACCCCAGAGACCTCTGTGTCCACAGTTCTGCAACAAGGTAGCTGGGAAACATGGCATGTACCCATGGCCTAGACATGTTTTGCTCACGGTCTGGGGGATGGTAGGTGGGTCTGGTGGTAGGTGGGTCTGGTGGTATGTGGGCACAGAGCTCATGTGATGACCAGGAAGAACCAGAAGCAGGGCAACTGCTGGTGGCCAAAATTGTAGTTCATCCATCCTTCCTTAAGGTACAGTATGTGCACAAGCTTCTGCCCTTCAAAAAGTTCTCTGATTTGGTTTAGATCCACACTTGGTCTCAAGCTTGGGTGTTGTGTGAATGACAGGAGAGGGTGGCCTTGAAAAGATGCACTTAGCTGCCTGTGACAGCTACTATTCGAAATGAAGTAACTGACCCAACCCCCACTTTTCACTTTTACTTTCTCTTCGTGGACTGTTTTCACCTGAGGGAATATTTCTGACGAGGACATGTTTGTTTGCTTTGCTACCTGCTGATCTGTAACAGCGAGTATTTGCTAACTTCCAGGCTTGCGCCGCACCGCTGTTTTCCAGCGCATTTGCAAGGGCAGCCGGCATGGAGCTGATCGCAGCCATCAATAGATAAACAAACCTGCAAGTGCGAACGGAGGGCAGGCAGAAGTACATTTACATTATTTGCATAATTAAGTACACCACTTAATGAATTCCCACTAGACCATGGTGTGGAAGGGTGATTATGAGCAGGGCTGGGGAATGATGTGCTTCAGACTCCGGTGAGGATTCAGCAGAGGGCCAGCAACTGACGTTTGGTAGATGACTTACTGCCAGGCTGCTTGTAACTGAGTAATGATGTCCGTTTATGTAGAGTTTGAGTTATTTCACTGATCTTCGGTATGAACGCTCATCCAATCCAATCCCAGCTTCTAAAAATTAATATCTAAAAAGAATAAAAGATAAAACAGGGGAAAAAAATGATACTATTTTCAAAGCAAATGCCTGAGAATTGGAAGGAATCTGCACTTTCCTTTTTCTTCAGAAAAATGTGTCAGGAACTGAAGGGTGTGGAGAACTGGTTTAAAAATGTCATCATAGTGCCCACTAATCCCTTGAAAGCCATCAGGCAAAAAGAATGAAACATTTGTTTCCAAAAATAATAAACCAGAAGATACTTGGGACGTTGGCATCAATGGGAGCTTTAATATATGATTGTGCACACAGAGTCCATAAAGAACACCACACCATGAGTACTAGCAGCTAGACTTCAAAATTTAGCAACTTTTAAATAAGAAGCAGTGATTTCTTTTTTGGAGGGAATTGAAAGGAAATAATAGAACAACAATTTCAAGCCCATCTCTTTATTTCTATACAGGCATTAAAATACAGCGAGGAGCAAAACTCAGTTTGCCTGAAGTTAGCAGAAATGTTCCTACAGTGGATCTTATCATGACAGACAAGGATTTGATGCCATTTAAAATGCCCAGCACACTTCACAGGGAGCACTGATTAGGTGATTCTTACATTAATAATGCTAGCCTTATTCAAAGCTTGACATATTAAGTAATAAACTCCCATGGAATAAACCTCAAATAATCACTTTTTTCCTGCTCTACTAAACAAAACGACAAGACAGAAACAGAATATTTCAGCTCATGGCAGGACAGGCTTAGTAGTCTTTTTTGCTAGTTAGCACCAGACTTTTAAACAAGAGGAAGTGTTTTATTATCTCAAGCAACCGATTGATCCCCTTTCTCTCTTAAAATGTGTTATCTACCTGTCACTAAAAGGTATCTCCCAGCCACAACAAGTGAGGTCTCTGTCAATATACATACACTCTTCTCGGTATATATGTTTTTTAAACCACTTTGCCAGGAAGTTAAAGGAAATCCTGAGATCCCAGGGGCAATGTAAAACCAAAGCTTCAGTGAATTCTTTAAATTCCATATGTTTCACTGAGCAGTCTGCAAAACACCCACGTTTTGAAGCTCAAGGTGCAAACACTATGGGTCTTCCCTTATCTGTGTATCCGGATTGAACTTTAATGGATCCATTATGCATCCTCTTAGAAAGTCATGAAAGCACAGCCTGCAGTCATAGATATTGGATTTCAGTTTAGGGAGCAGTTTAGCCAGGAACCGATGCTCCTCAGGAGATTGTTTTCTTCAACCAATAAAGGACATTACAATTTATTAGATTCCTATGAGGTAATGGCAAGGGAGCATTTTGTAATGATTCAGCAATGAAAGATTAACTCAGATTATACTGCTGCTTTAGTGACAATCCCTGAGTTGTCAAAACCACTTTTGATTCCTCAGACACAAAGTGACACCAGCTACTCATTATGTAAGACTTACATACAAACCTTGAGCCTGAAATTGAATGAGGACTTATGAATAATGTATCAATAAGGTAAATTATGCCAGAAATCATTCCAGAAAGTGTCTGAACTCATCAACAAATTAGATAACAAAGAGGTCCTTTTTCTACTAACTTAAATAAGGAAATAGGAATGTGATTTCTTCAAGAGCTTCCTCAGGGCTTTTTTAGCAGCTACTTGGGGTTGATGGGCAATTTCTTTAAAACCAGGACTTGCAAAGTCTATCATAAACCCAGCAAATCCCCGTTTCCTTTTCTCTCATGCAATGTAATTTAAGGTACTTTCTTGCTCCGCTGGCCGCTGGGCCACCTGGCGTTGTGGGAGCATCAGTCTTTCTTCCATTCTCCCCTTCTGCACTGAGGGGATTGCATAGGAGACGTGAGAGCATCTCTAGAACACCACAGTCCTAACAAGAGCAAGGTCGGAGGCTCATGCATTAGTGTCTGTGCCTCTTGCTCTCCAAAGTGGTGGGCAGGCACCAAGGACAACAGTGTGTAGATTGCAGTGTTGAGGGGGACTGTTCAGTGACCTTCTTCTTTCTAGCATCAAGAGTCATTACATTACCGTCACACAGAATCTCATCTCTAAAAGTCTTTTTAGAGAGATTTAAGCATCTTACAGGTTCATAGCCGTATCTCCCTTTTGCATTTAGAGAGTACAATCATTCCT
>NW_010559695.1:14737-35966 GCF_000687285.1 Phaethon lepturus
TCGGTACCTAAGTTATTCTGCACAGTTAGCTCTCATTCCTTTTCAAGTTAGACAGTTTATAATCCTCAGTAAAGATTAGTTCCAGGTCTCAATTAATATATTTGATTTAAACATTTAAATTACTTCTGTAAAATGAATACAATTATTGTTGTTACAATCCCAAAGAGAGGTTGGATGTTTGGGTGGGTTTCTCCATCTACTACTAGAAAGACTCTGGTTGACAGTTGACACTGAAAGACATCTGTCTTGAATTAGCAGTAGATACCCAAATCCCTCTGAAGCTTAGTGGAGTAACATCTCACATACTCCTGTGAGTCGCAGAGATTTGAGTAAGGGATGTAATGTGATGCCAGGAGGGACCCAGTGCCTCCACTTCTGATTGCTCTTCCTGTGGGAATCAAATTTCCATGGTTCCCAGACACCCCGAAGTCACTCTGGATGCTAGGCAGGCTTTAAGAGAAAAGACTGAACTTATTTGACCAGAGTACAGACTGATGAAATTATTATTACATTTAGGGATAGATGAGCAGATTCACCTAGCTACTTGTAAGAAAAGGTGTAGTTCCTCTGTGCCATCCCAAACATCTATTTCAGGATGAGAAAAATCACCCTCTGGAGATACATATTTCTCTGTACTGACTCTATAGAGAGTCCAAGGTGATTAGCTCAGACTTTGACAATGAATTTTTAGATGAATGAAGTGAGATGAACCTGATCCAAGAGGACCGGACAATTGTTCATGTGACTAATGGCTGACAATGATGCTGAAAAAAAAATTGTATTTTGGCCCAACATCGGAATTCAGTAGCCTGCAGCTGGTATGCAAGATAACCTTTTCCTAAATATTCAAGTGGTAAGGTGTTGTCACAGGTTTCACATTTGAAATGTATGGCTGAGCTGTGCTAGTAACATATAATCGTATTTCTTTCATGACGTGCAGTGCTCTCAGCTGTACGTACTGACAGCATTAAAGCTACTAGTATAATGGATAGCAACAGGGGATACATTTGTGTTAAATGGCCTGTAGTAATTGTGTCACTGAATTGAGCTAATAATCGTCACACTGTGCTGCAATATCTTGGAAGAACATCTTCCCAGCTTATCTAATACTAGAAAAATGAGATTCTTAGGTTTACTGAAGGCAGATTTCTCGTCATCTATGAATTTTATTTGGGTGGGATTGATGTCTTGATTCACTATTTCCAACTCATCTTTGGAAGCCTGCTGCAGGATCTAGCAAGCAATGTAGCACAACCAACTCCATCACATGGCTTTTCAAGACAAGTATCTGCAGCTATTTCAGAGGTAGTGTCAACCAAAATCTAGACTCTAAATCTTTTCTCAAACTTAGCTCATGCAATATAATTCCAATGACCTTGGTACAGTCACACCTGATTAACAAAGGCAGAAACAAGTAGAGAAACAGACGTCATACATAAAGAATCTTTTTTTTTCATCTGTGTTATAAATTTCATTTAATATGGCTGGAAATCAGCAGTTATTCACAAGGCTGAGCCTGGTCTTAGTTTCTCAGTTCCCTTTAGACTTCAGCAGAGGGGACTTGACAGTTTAGTCCAGAATTGTTCTTTGTAAAATTACCCCATTGGGATTTTTCTGATTTTCTCTGCAGCAGCTGTTTGAAAATGTTGTGTTCAGTGACTCCATTGCAAGGTGTTTGATCAAAAAATATTGCACACACTTGTAAAAATGCACTGTTTATTGTACTGAGAGTGGATTGCCCTTAGAAAGAATTTTACAGTATGATGGGGATTTCTTTTGTGTGAGAAGATTTGGGACCAAGACGTTAGAATTGCTTTTAGTGTATCAACTCCACAGTTCTGAATATCAGTTTGGTTTGCAATGGAAAAAGTGCCCGACTGATAAGTTTAACTACTTTTCTTTTCCTTTTTTACTAGAGCACCTTTTAATAACTGTTCTTTCTCCAGAAACTTTAAATGGGACTGGCAAGCATTTTCCCTTTTTAAAAGCCTCATATAGCCTTGGTCTGGGAAGAGGAACACACAAGGGAAGACCCGGCCTCTAGCTCGGTTTCCTGTCTTTTTGCACATTCTCCAGCCTGGCACGTGTTCCGTGTTGGTATTGCTGCCTCTGTCATCTGTGTTACCCAAGCTGATTAAACCACCCGTGTTTTAAGGGGTGTATGTTGTATATGTTTTCCAGCCATTTCATCCCACTGTTCCTCAGTCTTACCATTGTTCTCTGGTTAATCCTCTTTGCAGCAAAAATGACACTGTCAGGAACAAAATCTGTGGCTACTATGAGGATGTGGAGCTTCATTTTTCACATCTGCATAGCAATGGAGCAATGCTTCAAGTCTGAACCACCCAACCTTAAATGTGTGCAGGGAGCAGATGCAGAGATCTGAGACCATTCTGATGTCTTAAGTGTAGAGCAAATCTACAGGGAGATAATTCCCCCGTATTTTCACAGCAGTGTATAGATATGACAGTATTTAGTTTTCTCTTTAGCCATCTTTTCTTGTTATTTCCTCTTTTCTCTGCTACAAGAAAAAAAAAAATCTTTTCTTCTGGAAGCAAATAAAATTATTGCAGCTGTGTTTTCAAACTGTAAGTCTAGTACAATCAACTTCCATGGGAGATAGTTGTCCACTGTAAATATTAATTGATTAATCCTAGGGAGCGAGTAGCTAAAATGAAAACATTATGTAATTGTTTCTCCAATTCTGCTCTTGATGTCAGTAAAACCAACTTGTCATACACAGCTGCATTTTTTAAAAAATACTCATGTGACTATAAGAAATTACCAGATGAAAAGGTATTTGCCAGAAAAACAGAGAGAGTCTTAAAATATGTTAGCTGACCAAAAAAACCCCCACATTTCTTTACGTATTGCAAATAAAAAAAAATGTCCTTCCAGGGTTTCAGCTGTTTCCTGCGTTTGATATCTGGGCAGGGGAAATGGAAACATTTGTTCCAGCTGAACAGCAGGAAACAAACTGAATTTATCAGCAAAGGAGAAGCATGAGTTTAGCTCCACGTTAAATTTGTTTTCCTTGATGTCAGAGAGCTACACGGCCTATTGCCAGACTACGCCAGTCGGCCTCCAGGCCAGACAGCGGGCCCTCATTTGTTAATAGCAGAAAAATGTGGTTCCATTTTCTGAGAACCGCTTTTTCTTCCCGTATCAGGCAGCTCTGTGCCATTTCTCCTCGTCTTCCCGCATCCACTGCGGACAAGGAACGCACCGGACGCCAGCTGCCTCTCCCAGTACCACTGACTTGCTCTGTAACTCTTCTTGTACCCAGGAACAAGGCCTCCAGGCTGCTTTAACGTTGTTTTTTCGCTGATGAAGCAGCACAGAGGTAGCTTGTAACGGGCGGAGGAACTGTCTCTAAACCTCTGCGCTCTGTCAGATGGTGCTCCTCATCCGGCTCGTAATTTAAATCCCCTCACAAACGGTTTTGCTAACAGCACAGGGTAGCTCACCGGATTAAAGATGACTCCCTGTGGGGAGACGCTTGTCGGCACCTGCCCGTGCTGTAAGGCCGATCCCGGATCAGGGTAAATGGCTTAGCTCCCCACGTCCTGTGGCCCCCGGCCCAAAGCCTCTCCCACCCACAGTGTGCGTGGGGCGGAAGCAGACCCCCAGAGGAAGGGCGCTGGTGTGATACGGGAGAGGGCACTGCACAGCGGGGAAGGAATACCGTTGCTTGTTCACACTGATTTGCACCATTTTAGTAAGGACCATACCACACCTTGGCCCTGAGTTACCGATCGACGCCAGTTGTGGGTCTGGACAGTTTCGCTGGCTTACCTCTCTTTTCATTTCCTAAGTCTTGCCAAAAAAGAGCTCTTTATGGAGCAAGACAGCTATATATGAGAATAATTGCTTAATCACACCCTGAACTAGGAAAAAACATTGTTTGATGTCTTTAAGCAACTGGTAAAAACATCAAGCTTTCCTTCCACCTGGATGATGCTTGGAGCAGAAACCACTGAGGCACAAATACACTAAAGCATTGAAGCACTCGGGCCCAGCTGACATCAGTGGGAGTTGGGGAACCACAAAACCAGGCTAATTTTCCCATTCAAGTAAGAGAAAGAAAAAAGAAAAAAAAAAGAAAAAAAAAAGAAAAAAAAAAGAAAAAAAAGAAAAAATGAAGAAGTGAGGTAATATAGAGTCACCAAAATCACAAAATCAGCAATGGTCCTTGTCACAAGCAGAACAAACCTTACAGACATGGACTATGTTTCTGCTGCTACATAAACCAGGAGGCAAAACAGGTGACCTTGACCATAAGCAAACTTCATAGCTCTGTGCCCCCTAAGGTGGCCTGAAGATACATTTATTATTATTTTCTGTGTATATTCCAACTCAACGTATGTGAGGGCTGTTGCATCCCGTGAGGTTATTGTTTTGGTAGCATGAAATTCAGGACAGGTGTTTCAACTTGTGGCATTGGCTTGAGGACATATAGGGGACAGCCAGGGAGACAGAGTGTCCTGGGATAGCTTTGGAGAACAGCATAGAAAGGCAGGAACCAAACCCAGTTTGATCTCCAACATATAGCCCAACTGGTTTTTTTCCCTGATATATGTTATTCCCCCAGCCTTGCCTAGACTTTGTCTGTTCTGTGGTAGCTTGACAGGATAAAACTGTGCCAGGGAATGTGCTAGCAGTTATGTAGCATGAAAAATCAGTGATACAAGACCCTATCTCGTACTTTGGTCTGATTTTCTAACCAGTATAGCTGTATCCACAGAGAAGAAGCAGAAAGATCTGAAGTAGAAGAGGAGTCACCATGTGAAGAAACCAATACACCAAGGAAAACGATTTGTACAGAGAATGGAGCAAGAGGCAGCTGAAGCAGTGAACTTCGTCTGGGTGGGAAGATCAACATGTGATTCTCCTAATCTCTTGAAGATAAGGTAGAAACAAAACATGCAAGAGGAGAAAAGGAAATGTGTGAAACACAAGAGAGAAGCATCGTGTGGGATGGAGACAATAGGGTAATGGAAGCCAAGGAAAACAAAATATTTTGGCCAAACAAGTAAGTGAATTTAAAAAAAAAAAAAAGAGAAACTAAGAACAGAAATCACAATTTCCATCCCACATTACCTGTTTTTCCAATTTTGCCTTAAAGCAGCACTGTGTTTACTCTTACTCTTCCCTCCCCACCGCCCACCAATTTTTTCAGTCACACTATCTTTACTTCCACCTCCTTTGGCCATGAAATTGAAGGTCATTGATGTGCAGGCCTCTGTTTTCTGTCATGAGTAGAAGAGTGTTCAGCACCTCTCATTCAGCAATATGTTTTCTCTACAGATCCTATGTTCAAAGACTTCATTAAGGCATGATGCAGTCATTAAAATTGATATATCTACACGTGAGGAACATTCCATAGTTACAGATGCATTTGGTAAATTCTCCGTCTGGTCCAGCAATGTTGTTCAGTACCTCTTTTTTTCTTTTTTTCTTTTCTTTTGCTAGTACTGGTAAAATTGATTGTCAAGAAGCTGTATTTCCTCCATTTTAGATACTATACATCAATCCATTGAAAATTACAAGCTAAGGAGATACAGAGAAGGTGGTCACCACAGTAAGGCATTTGTCAAATGATGCACCTGCTTCCTGGCAGATTGTCAAACCCAAAAGGTGCAAGAGTAAACATAAAATAATTTCCTTCCACTACATTAGATGTATTCTGGTACTAAAAAAGATCCTAAATACTGCATTAGCAGGAGAAAAGCCTTTTTATTCTGTTAGAAAAAGGTAGACATGGAACAATTGAGGTCACAAGGGTTTGGACAAGGGGGTGTGTGACTGTGCGTGGTCACATCATTCCTTCCACTACATTAGATGTATTAATCTGAACAATAATTTCCTTCCACTACATTAGATGTATTCTGGTACTAAAAAAGATCCTAAATACTGCATTAGCAGGAGAAAAGCCTTTTTATTCTGTTAGAAAAAGGTAGACATGGAACAATTGAGGTCACAAAGGGTTTGGACAGGGGGTGTGTGACTGTGCGTGGTCACATCATCCCTTTCCAAAGGACTAACCCTAACCCGAGGGTGTGGAAAAGTAAGATCAGGGTGCACGCTTGCTTCCAAGTCTAGTTTTATTGTTGCAACTCACAGTCTTATGTCAGTCACTTTTTAGCACCCAGAGTAGAAGTTTACGGTCCCCAGTGATCTGCAGGCTAAACTTACCATGTGAAAGCATCCAAAACTGTTACAGCCAGTGTAAATGATTTAAGCAGAGGGACCTCTGTGAAGCTGGTTCATCTGGATGTTGATAGGACAGGAAAAAATTGCACAGAGTGTACAAGCAGTTGCACTCTGACCATGGCAACACCTAGCAGACATGTGCAGCTGGGGTCTGAAAGCAGAGATCTCTTTGACCAACACAACTGGAGCATCAAAGAATAGGCCATTGGGCCAAACAATATGGAGGTGCAAGTGATAACATCAGACTCATCACTCCAAAAGCACTGGGGAGATAAAAAAGAGTCCCCAGTAACAGGATTTATAAACCTATCTGGAACAAGGGGGATTACTTTTAATGTTGCCTCCAGCCATCCAGCATCTCTTATCTCTGTCCTAAAACTTAGCCAGGGCCACGTCAGAGCCAAGAGACTAGGAACCTTGGTGACGTGTCCCATCTTAGGCAGAGCAGTGTCATCAGACTAGCCAGGGTACCGCAGGATGTGAAACCATTTTTAGAAATGTAACCAGAAAAAAGAAATATTCCAAAATTTAGCATATCTGTCATGGTGAAATACTGACACTCAGGTACTTGCCTTCAAAAGATAGGAATGAGGGTAATGGCAGCCAGAGAAAGGTCTACACTCTACAGAAACAGACTGCAGAGATCTGATTTCATCAAAACTAGTATTCTCTTGTGTTAAAAATTTTGAAGGGGTGACAGAGTTTGATTTGCACAGAAATTAAGATGCACTTATACAAATACATCTGGGCAGAGAATATAGCACAAATAGAGGCTGGGTGGAGAATGGATTGAGACCAGCCCTGAGGAGAAGGACTTGGGCATGTTCATTGATGAGAAGAGCAACATGACCCAGCAATGTTCCCTTGCAACCTGAAAAGCCAACTGTTTCCTGGGCTGCATGAAAAGAAGTGTGACCAGCAGGTTCAGGGAAGAGATTCTGCCCTTCTCCTCCACCCTGGTGGGACCCCACCTGGAGTACTGTGTCCAGCTCTGGAGCCCTCAGCACAGGAAAGACATGGACCTGTTGGAGCAGTTCCAGAGGAGGGCCACGAAGATGATCAGAGGGCTGGAGCACCTCTTCTGTGAAGACAGACTGAGAGAGTTGGCGTTGTTCAGCCTGGAGAAGAGAAGGCTCCAGGAAGACCTTATTGTAGCCTTCCAGTATCTGAAGGGGGTCTACAAGAAAGCTGGAGAGGGACTTTTTGCAAGGGCATGTAGTGATAGGTCAAGAGCTAATGGATTTAAGGGTCGGTTTAGGTTAGATATAAGGGAGAAATTCTTCACTATGAGGGTGGTCAGACAGTGAAACAGGTTGCCCAGAGAAGTTGTGGACGACCCATCCCTGGAAGTGTTCAAGGCCATGTTGGATGGGGCTTTGAGCAACCTGGTGTAGCGGAAAGTGTCCCTGCCCATGGCAGGGGGGTTGGAACTAGATGATCTTTAAGGTGTCTTCCACCCCAAGCCATTCTATGATTCTATCATTCCGTTGTGAGTAACTAGAAGTGGAGGCATTACAGATCATTTTCACCATAAGGTTTGGACCTTACCTTCCTATGGAGGAACCATCTCATTTGCTCTGCTGATAGTTCCTTAGCCAAAAGCTCCCTTCCCATGTCATGAGACAGATCAAAGGCACATATCCCTTGCTCCTAAGAATAGACTAGACTAGACTAGAATATTTTTAGTTGGAAGGGACCTACAATGATCATCTAGTCCAACTGCCTGATCACTTCAGGGCTGACCAAAAGTTAAATCATGTTAAGTGCATTGTCCAAATACCTCTTAAACACTGCGTCTTAAAGTGCTTGGAGCATTGACCACCTCTCTAGGAAGCCTGTTCCAGTGTTAACCACCCTCTCAGTAAAGAAATGCTTCCTAACGTTCAGTCTAAACCTCCCCTGGCACAGCTTTGAACCATTCCTGTGTGTCCTGTTACATCCTATCATTGGATCCCAGGGAGAAACAATGAAGCAGCTGACTAATACTTGAAGGCCACTGGGGTACAAGGGCTATTGGTGTTGGTGGAATGTTTTGCACAGAACAGGTCCAGAGAACAGGTTCACAGAAGAGTTTCCAGAGAAAGTCATTGTCTTCTGATGCTTGAGAAGGCATGGATCTGCAAACAGCGATTTTTCACTAAACTGAAGTTCTGGTCCAATGTCGAACAGCAATGAAAGAATTTTCACACTGTTCTGTACAGGACTTTTAGCACATGCTGTGTTTTTGATACGTATTCCATTTTGGAAGACTGCTCATATCAGAAAGTGTATTTCTGCTGAAAACTCCTCAAACCCAGTAGAAACTGAGTGGATGGATTGATCTGAAACAAAGAGTTATCTTTCATTCATGAAACCATCAATACAGCTGACACTTCAGAACAGTCTGTGAGAGTCTGTGAAAATGTGCTTGGCTATCTGTGTGCAAAAGTGACTAAGTACTCACTATCCAGCTGTCTCCTACATATAGCAACCTACAATCTCTCACATATGGTACCTTTCAACAGCTCCAAGAAATGGATGAACATCTATTTTATATGCAGTGACTGGAAATAAAGGGCAGGGATATGATAGCTACTCACACCTTTTAGTACCTAGGCAGCCACATTAACCACAAGGCCACTGCTAAGCAATAGGGGATTTATTCAAATAATCTTTGTTCCAGCATTTCATATTTTTTTGCATCATTCATGTGTACAAGGATGTTTGACTTGGTTGTCATAAAAGACTGACCAGAAGTATGAGAACTCAATTTCATTCGCAAAAATAAAATCCTATGTTTTGTCCTTCATCTAGGTCCTCCCCACAAAAACCAGAACATACAGAAAACAAGAGTCCTGAAGCCAGGGTATTCACCTGGGAAGTAGGCAATCCAGATATAAATCCTACCTAGGAGATTTTAGGGGATGGATTTGAACTGGCTTGTATGTGACCAGTGTTCAGCCACTGGCGAGGTACAGTTATCAATCACTAAGCAAATAAATATCTCACTGGCTCAAAGTGGAGCAGGTCCAACCAGAGAAATTGCCGCCATAAGTACGTGTCTGGCCTGGTTCAGTTCTCTGCTTTCAAAAAGAAAGACCTTATGAGTGTCTCATTGACTGCTCTTCGCTTCTGCTCACTGTTAACAGCTCCAAGGGCAGAGACCCCATCGATCCCTTCCCCATATGCATAGACAGGCCAGCTACCAGGCTGGAGTTGCTTTGCAGCAGCAAGGGTTCCTCAGTGACAGGCACATCCCATCACATAAAGTCCACAAAGGAGTACAACGCATATTGAATCTACCCAAACATTAGCCACCATGAAGTGACATGGTTGATTTCATCCTCTTGAGCTAATGATGATAGTTCTAGCAGGTAGAGCTCTCACCAGACCCTGTAAGAGCAAGGTCTCCACAGAGATACGGTGTGAGCCTCAAATCCCCTCGCAACATCCTGGCCCACCCAAGCTTGGAGTTTAAGGAGCCATTGAGACAATAAAACAGCAATAGCTGAAAAACTACTAAAAATCTCCTAACAGTGTGTGCCAAGGAGGTAAATTCCCCAGCAGTTAACTGGTCTGTCCTTAAAATATTTTGCTGCTGTAGTACCTTTCTAGCTATTTGTAACTTGGAGCTACAGACCACACTAGGCATGGCTGGCCGGGGCACTAGCAAGAGGGATGCAGCGAAGGGATGCAGGCAGCAATAATGTCCCAGCATAACAGACTGGCATCTGGTCTGTCATGCATTCACACTGCCTACACGCTCAGCAGCCAGGCCAGGACCATTCTGTGTTGCTAAATACTTCATGAAATCCAAGGGAAAAGACAAACTTTGCTTCATAGCTCCTGCTCCACAAGTGGTTACCCCAGAGGATTTCAAACACAGCAGCACCAATGTGGGGGAATGGGGGGCTGCCCACACTCAAGTCCAGAGTTTCAAAACAAGCCCTCAAGTTCATCTTCTCCACCTGGAAATGGCATCATTCTTGGTGATTCAAGCGGGGAGGTGTTCTCTGTGACTTCAGGAGCTCACTGTATTATATTAATGAAGGAAAAAGGAAGGGAATACCTTTATCAGGAACGAAAATACCCTGTGGAAGGAGAAGGTGTATGATACAGGAGGACTTTCTAATATCACTGATGAAGGACTAATCAAATCCAATAGATGGATCTCAACTCTGGGGAATTTCAAACTGCAAACACAAGCATATTTTTTCTGAGGTAGCAGATGTCCCATCCCTGGAAACATGCCAGGTCAGGTTGGATGGGACACTGATCAACCTGGTACAGTTGAAGATGTCCCTGCTCACTGCAGGGGGGTTTGGCTAGATGACTTTTAAAGGTCCCTTCTAACCCAAACTATTCTATGACTCCATGATTCCATGGTTCCATGATTTTTTATAGTTGAGGCAATTAGAAGCAGTTAACAGGGGAATGTGATGAGCTCTCTCCTAGTTAAGAGTCCTTAAGCTGGGTTCAATTCTGGAATTTCAGCTCATAGAGACCACAGCAGATCTTGGATCTGTAGTCATTTATACTGGTTAATCTTCCAGCCTTACATGTCTTACTAAAATCTATGCTCTATTTCATCCATAACCTATTGGATTCGGCACAGGAATTCCTGGATGAAAGTCTATGGCCTGTGTTGTCAGACTGGATGAACATAATAAAGTTTTCTAGCTTAAAATACCTGTGGGACAACTAGTATAAGTCTGCATGGTTTCACTAAAGTCACTGGAATTATATTGGTTTACTCCAACTGAGAATATGTCCCATTTTTAATTTCTTCAGCGGTTCAAACCAGCAGGATAAAACGGGTATAAGCAGGGAGTGAGCCAGCCCATTTGCATCTTGTGGGGTTACTGAGGAGCAACCCTTTCTGATCCAGATGGTAATTCAGCCCATTTTAAAAGCAGAGGGTTTTTTGTCTTTCCCACTTTGGTTCAGAATTTGTCAGTCATTGTGGGGAGGACAAGGCTGTGAGGCAGGTGCTTAGAGAACCGTATTAAATTATGCACAGCGGAAAATCTGCAAAATGTACTTCAAGAGCTGGAAACTTACCATGTGTGACTGAAAATGAGAAACAGAATCCTAAATTCCAGATTAACTATTTCATCAATTAAAGTTGCATTTGCAATCCTTTCTTATTTGCCTGACAATCTGTGATTACTGCTAATACAAAACCATCACCATAATAGAAACCAAAGTGGATATTTGATGCCATGTGCATATGGCAAACTATGTTTTTTTTTCAAGCATAGTAGTTCCAGCTAATTAGTTCTTTAATGTATTTGCATTAGTTTGTGGAGTTCCATAGCTCCTAAGTAGAGACAGGTACTCAAATAAGAAAATTAAGGGAGTCCTGCCACATGCTGTGTGTTTGTTATGAAGATGAGAGGGCAAGGTTTATAGTTAAGACAATGTGGTAACTGTTTACCAAACATCTCCTGCTGATCCACCCAATTCTCAACACATTTTGCAAATGTACTTCAGCCCACAAATCCCTCCTGAGCCCAGCTACCCCCTAAGTGTGCCTTCCAGCTCCCTAAGATCCAACTTTTGCTCTTGCTGTGCTAAGCTCTGGTATGTTTTGCTTAAATACAAGCTGGTTTTGCAGAGCCTCAACTGAGAAGCTGTGAGCTGAGGAGGTCCAGTGGCATCAGACAGATTCCTAGCAGAGGAGGTGTATGACTGTGTCATCAGCAAAGAACAGGTTTGCAAAGACTGTGAGAGAAATGGGACTGAAAGCAGTGCCTATGGCACAAAGCTGCAGCCCTGAAAAACACCCAGCCGTGCCTTGCTGTCTGCATCCAAACTCAATTGCTTTAATGTTTCTGCATGCATCTAGAGTCATGACACCAAAATTGTACCCAGAATTGCATCCACCCTCTCAGGACTGAGCACTTCTGCACCTCAGCCATGCCACAGCCCGTTCTCTGAGTGATGGAACTGTGCTTTGCCCTCTTGCAGGTACATCTGCAGTATTTCTTTCCCAGCACAGCCCTTTCCTCAAAGAGAGGAACATTGAAAGCAAAACATGTAGTCTGGGTTAGGGAAGACTTCTGATATTCATTTGCAACCGGTTTATGGCCCATTTGTACTGCCAGCAGGCACAGAGGTGTAAATCCCAGCTTGTGGAGTCTCTTGGGTGCCCACCAAGCCAGACACCACCCAATAAAAGGTGCAGCTCTGACAGCAAATGCTGCGAAGCTTCACACATGCTGACAGTCCAGGCAAGGCTTTAAGCCAGGTTTTGGTGCCAGACCAGGGCTGCTCCCCATCATCTCCCCACTGGCAGCAGCTCCCAGCCTCCCATCCAGAAGAGCATCTCCCAGGGGACAGGGTGCCACCATCAATGTGCAGATCAAACCCGAGATGTGGGAGGACTGAGGGAGGGCTGCAGCCAGCTCCTAAGGGTAACTGAATGTAGCATCACCCGTGACACTGACCTTCTGCTAACTCTTCACTTGGTGCCTGCGGCTGCCTCTCGGTTGCTTGTGAAGTGCTCTTTCTGGCACTTTATTAAGGCATGGAGTTTTAATTCCATTTTAAGGAATTATTGCTTCATTCTAAAATAATCTTTTCAATCTACATTTGTATATATCTCCCTTTAAATTGACTGACTTTTTGTTTAACTTTTTATCTTGGTTAACTTTTGAACATTTTGCATATCCTGAGACCATCCATATGCAGAGACCCCATGTCTTTGAAATTAACCTTACATATTCTACCGCTTTAAAGATATATGCTCTTTGGCTACAAACTAGCAACACTGAAACTCTGACTTTATGACTTTTTTTTTTTTTTTTAGTTAATAAAAAGCATATTGCCTGTAATAGTTATTTTAGGGCTATATATCTAAGAAATTGTTTGCAGCTCCAACACAGTGAGGTTTGTTAAGGTTTGGCAGGAGTGGGGGAAGAGCAGGCTTAAATTATTGTCAGAATATCTGTGAGAACTGAGCCCAAAAATAACCAGATACTCTCATAAATCTAACCATTTTATATGGTACATTTAAGGAATTTTTATTGTCATTATTGTGGTGGGCAGAGTATAGAGTACATGGTCTTTCTAAATTCTAGAACAGAATCAGATGAGCTGCTTCCTTATAAGTAGGTAAATCACATACTATATATGTGATTTATTTATTACACACATATTTGAATTACTCAAAAACCCACAGGCTCCTGCTGAGATTAAGCCCTTATTGTACAGACAAGTAGCAAAAGATAATACCCATTCTTAAGAATATACGATCTGCATGAGCAAAATATTAAAGGCTATCAACAGTGAAACTATTCCCATTTTTCATATAGAAAGCTATGGTAGAGGGACTTGAGGGTGTCTGATTTTAATTCCTTCTCTCTGAAGTTCATCCATATCTTTAAAAACATCCATTTTTATGTGACCTCATCAGAAGTCATCCAGGGTGCTCTCAGGGATAATCCTCTGTCCTGGATGTTATGGAAATGCAGTTGCTGCATTGCTCAGTGCCCCAGCTGAGATGGGAGCCCTGGTCAACACCAGCTGTGGATGGGACTTGTCAGGACCCACTCACTAGGGTCCAGAAAGTATGTTGAGATCTTCTATGGATAGGAACTGTAGAAGCAGAGAAATTGTCGTTTGGCAATCACATTTCTTTGTTTATTCATCCATGCTGGCCTATTTGCCCATTCTTTTTCTCAGTAACTCCCCACTTGCTTAAGAGAAAGTCCAAGGTCAGCCTCCGCTGACCAAGAGCCTGATTTCCAAAGTTATTTCACTACTTACTGAGGGATCCATAATTTTAGAAACTTACATTAGAAGTCTCTCAACGTCATCTAGTCATGAAAGCTCTTTTTATAGTCAGTAGAGAGAAGTGAGCATCATCACTGGATGATTCATAAGATCTGGTTTTCACCCCACCCATTTTGCAATCAGACAAATCTTTCTCTAAAAGCACCAGTTTCTCTCCTGTCATCATTAGCAGGGTCTAGGTATTTGGTCAGGCAGATATATCTATAACTATGCAAAAAAATCCCACCTGCAAAACTTCAAATGAATGTGCCCTAAGGGTTTCAGGACCTTCAGCTGACATCTAAATGTATCAAAACACCTTGTAAAATCCAGACCTTGATGCCCGAAGGCTCCTCTTGCCCCTCTCTGGTCTCTCCTAAGCTGTATATATTTCAGAGATCAGGACATCATGAAACAACCAGCTCCCTTTCCAGCTTTTCTGCCAGCCGTGGGAGAGGGCTCAGCAGGGTCAGCTCAGCAAGACGCCTGGCTTTAAAGCTGACTTTGAACCCACTGAGCCCCCAGCCAGAGGCTCTGCCTGAGCCTGAGCTGAAAGCAGATCTGGAGAGCAGCGGGGTCTTGCATTCTTCTGCTAGAGCTGCCACATCACACCTGTGCGTGATCACGCTCACTGAGCAGTGAAAAAGCTCCAGAAAGCCTCTTTCTTTACCATGTTGACTCATTTGAGGTAACAGCCAGTTGACAGCCGGCTGAACATGAGCCAGCAGTGTGCCCAGGTGGCCCAGAAGGCCAACAGTGTCCTGGCCTGTATCAGGAATAGTGTGGCCAGCAGGAGTAGGGAAGTGATCGTGCCCCTGTACTCGGCACTGGTGAGGCCGCACCTTGAATCCTGTGTTCAGTGTTGGGCCCCTCACTACAAGAAGGATGTTGAGGTGCTGGAGCGTGTCCAGAGAAGGACAACAAAGCTGGTGAGGGGTCTGGAGCACAAGTCTCATGGTGAGTGGCTGAGGGAGCTGGGGTTGTTTAGTCTGGAGAAGAGGAGGCTGAGGGGAGACCTTATCGCTCTCTACAACTACCTGAAAGGGGGTCGTGGTGAGGCAGGTGTTGGTTTCTTCTCCCAACTAGTGATAGGACAAGAGGAAATGGCCTCAAGTTGCGCCAGGGGAGGTTTAGATTGGATATCAGGAAAAATTTCTCTAAGGAGAGGGTGGTCAAGCATTGGAACAGGCTGCCCAGGGAGGTGGTGGAGTCACCATCCCTGGAAGTGTTCAAAAAATGTGTAGACATGGCACTTCAGGATATGGTTTATTGGGCATGGGGATGTTGCATTGATGGTTGGATTTGATGATCTTAAAGGTCTTTTCCAACCTTAATGTTGCTGTGATTCTCTGGCTCTGTGATTCTGTGATTTGGTTAAGTTTCTCCCAGGCATCTGGAAGCAAGTACATGAAATATTGCACAGATGCTGACCGGGGGCTGAACGGCTGAAGGTTTCCAAGGCATTGTCACTCCCAGCCCAGGGAAAGCCTGTATGCAGAGCATGTAGCTCTGAAACAGGCAGGGAAAAAACACTCTCTTTGCATTTTTTATGCCTAATTTAGCAGAGCAACCTTCTGCTCTGCTCCTCTGATAGTCAATGATACATCCATGATATCACTAGATCAGCAATAACCTGTTATGAAAGTGAATTTCTACATTATTTTTAAGAGCTGAATCAGCTGCTTTGCTATTTCATTCCAAATGTCAGAAGCAAGTTATCCTGCAGCAATAATCTCAAGAGCACCAATCCTCATATACATTTCACAGAAACCAGAGGTTCAAAACAAGCTGGAGAGTCGGGATCCCCAGATAAAACAAAAGCCTAGAAAAATTAGTAAAGGGTAGAATACTATTCCTAAAACTAAAATCCCAAAGCACCAAACTGCTAAAATTATAGAAGTACAGGACTTAGTAACAGCAGTATGAAATTGTAGTGCCTTCTAGATGCAATTATTGAACTCATTTGCATAATTTGCCTAGTAGACAGCTAATTACAATTTGCAGCAACACAAATGTTGCAGCCCAGAAAGCCAGCTGCATCCAAAGCAGTGTGGCCAGCAGGTCAAGGGAGGAGATTCTGCCTCTCTACTGCGTTCTGGTGAGACCCCACCTGGAGTCCTGCGTCCAGCTCTGGAGCCCTCAGCACAGGAGAGACATGGACCTGTTGGAGCGGGTCCAGGGGAGGCCACCAAAATGATCCGAGGGCTTGAGCACCTCTCCCATAAGGACAGGGTGACAGAGTTGGGGTTGTTCAACCTGGAGAAGAGAAGGCTCCTGGGAGACCTTATTGCAGCCTTCCAGTACCTTTAAGTACTGTAAGGAGGCCTATAAGAAAGATGGGGACAGACTTTTGAGCAGGGCCTGTAGCAATAGGACAAGGGGTAACAGTTTTAATCTAAAAGAGAGTAGATTTAAATTAGATAGAAGGAAGCAATTTTTGACAATGTGGGTGATGAAATCCTGGCTCAGGTTGTCTAGAGAGGCAGAAGATGCCCCATCTCTGGAAACATTCCAGGTCAGGTTGGACGGGGCTCTGAGCAGCCTGGTCTAGTTGAAGGTGTCCCTGCTGCAGGGAGGTTGGGCTAGATGGCCTTTAAATGTCCCTTCCAACCCAAACTATGATTCTATGATTCTATGAAGTGTCTCTCCACCTCCAAGGCCAGGTTTCCACAGCAAGAATGGGCAAAAGAGGTGTCACATCCAGTCTTACTTCATCTTCCATGCTTTTCAGTACATATCAGTGTTTCAGAACCAGCTTGCAGACCTGTGTGCCTGTCTAAGCATGGCTGAGAAAGCTTTTTTCAAGACAGTTGCTTTTAGAAGCTCCAGAGAGTACACTCCAGCAATGCCTCCAGCCATCATTACAAATTTATCATCTACACAATCATCAGAACTGCCTGGCCTGCAAGTTAAATCCTAACCCCATTAAACAGGTTACAATCTTCTTGCAGGATCATGACAATATTAAGGTCTCAAGGAATGGAAACACCATCAAGTAAAATAAAACCCTTCACTTCCAAAAATGCCACATGGTTCAATCTCCCTTCTGCTCTCTGCAGTACTACATAAGTACTCATAACAAGGGGACAGGCAGTATACATACAAGGTGATCAATTACCTCCTTTTCCTCCTGCTCACCAAATCTTGCACTCATGCACTCAAAGGGATTAAAAAGCAGGAAACCCAGATACTATCAAAGCTGTAAACTCCATGTAGAAATATCCAACTATCTCATACAAATGCCACATGAGTTCAAACTTTCAAATTCAAGAAGAAATGTCAGGTAACCTACAGGAATTGCTGCGGGCATTACTGAAATATTCAGTCTCAAAGCAGGATAATCATGAAGAAAGCAAGAAAAACAGCAAGTCGGATATTCTGCCCAAGAGGAAACAAAGACATCTTTGTATAAACTCTCTCACACGCAAAGGCAGTAAATGCACTGATTTGATAAGCACAGGTGAGTTTCATGTCCCTGGTGGATATCACAAGCAAATTAAATCATGCAACTTGAAGCATGTCTATAGTAAAGGCTGCAAAATAAATTCGAAATACTGAAAGCACAAAAAGAGGCTTAGCCCTACAGAGCTTGACTGGGTTTACTTTAGCCTGCTGAGAACAAGGGTAAATCAGCCTCACTGAGCTCCAGGATGCTGAGCTCCAGGATGCCACAGCTGGATTGCTACCTCTCCTTGAGCTGGTTCTTCAAAAGCTGTGCTAGGGACTTCATCACTGCAAGTGCAGGTAACTATATACTGCCTGATCTCACATATAGCATATCTCAATAATAGCTGCTGCCACTTGTCCCTGCTCTCAGAGGGTTAATACCTGTCTCAGCCATGGGAGCTTTACTCCCCAGCACTTTATCTGGCCTAACCAAGCAGGTAGTGCCCTTTCCTTACATTGAAAGAAGTTGGCATGGTTGTAGTGTTGACAGCTGCACCTGACCTCACCTCAGAGATGGGTAAGGTGAATGCTTATGGTTTCTACTTGGCAGAGCCGTCACATCAGTATTGAGAAAAGAACCCCTCCAGAAAAACACTAGTCTTGCTCTTAACTTCTCAGCAAGTGTATGGAGTGCAGTTGCTTGCACTAGTCACCCAGCTTTCCTTTGTAAAAATACTGCACCAGAGGGAAGCATCAGTCCATGAGCACCCTTTCTTGGAACAGTTAAAGGGTCTGGGGAGGAGAGACAGAAAAATAATTATGCTTTCTGAGAATTTAAGAGATCCTAATGTGTTACAAATATCATGTAGCACGCGAATGTAATAATTTGAAGTAGTAGTAATAAGTTTTAATACACTCCAATGCAAATGAAATACTTGATATATGTGAGGATGCAAATGCTTATCACAGAGAATATTATTCACTGCCATGTTTCAGACTATTGTAGTAGCACAGGCAAGCAGAGAAATCATCTTGGTACAAAAGCTATACGGCCAGGATATATCTGCCTACCCAGAGCTAATCTGGCCTTCAGTGCAAGCCCTGGGAGCCTTGCAGCCATAAAAGCAGCCCTACTCATTTTTTTCTGCAGGAGGGGACCCTTGGGACCTCACCAGGGAAGGATACTCATGTTCTTCCCACCACCTCCTGCGCCTGCACAGAGAAACGTGTTCCATCCTAGTGGGATGAAACCTGGAGCAAGAGGTCAGGAGAGAGGGAGTGAAGTCCAGGGACAGCAGGAAGATGACAGTGAATTATGTGGTCTCTTCTGATAGTGTTACCCGATTCCTAAACACCGGAATACCAGGTAAGCCTGCCGCAGGTCTGCATGTACATCCGGGCTGCTCAGGGTGAAGAGCCTGAAATCCTGGTTTAAACTGGGACTGAAGTCATAATGTGTTTATGTGGGAGAGCAGATGATGAGGAAGCAAAGACAGGCTGATTTGGTGAAGCCTTGAAGGAGGCCGAATGTCCCAGGTCAACAACCATGAGTGCAGGCAGACAAGGGATGAACAATTAACACCCTCTGATGCAGTAAGCTGTGTCAGGAAGCGTGCTTCTGCACTACTTCACTGTAGTATTTTCTGTACCCAAAATCTACTGTTGTGTGCCCTGGATAAACTCCTGCGCTGTGGTCCAGGGGATGGTCACAGCAGGAGGCTTCCCAAACACACTGGAACTAGTTGGCCACTGTAAATACATGGATATACAACTAGGGAGGTATCCATCTTCCCACCACTCCAATATGAACTTTGCCATTAGTCTCCAATGTGCACCAGTACCTGAGCCATAACGCAAGGATCGGATTTCTCTTTTCTCATGCTTTGTTTGCATGGTGCAAACATGGTGTTCCTCATGCTTTGATGGTTGCCTTACTTTAAGTGTTCATACAGCATCTAGAAACATAGGGTTGTGGTCTCAGTAGGCAGCTCTCTGTTGACAGCAATACAAAAAAATCACAGTAAACCAGAAGGAAGAAATAAGATCAATTTTAGAATGTACAGCCATAGCTCTAATATAGAAAAATTGGTTGAAAACAAACTCAGTTTCTATATTGAACTGAAAAATAGAATAAATGTCAGGCTTAGAAAAATTAAGAAAATATCTTTAAAGAAGCGCTTTCATTCTCTGATCCTTTTTTTAAACACTAGCAACAGAAAATTTTGCAATTTTTTAAAAACAATTATGTACTCCCAAAAGAGTGGCTGTCCTGTAAGAAAATTAAAAACTCTGTATCTCATTCTACAGCAGGAAAGAAATAAAAAATGCAAGTATTTCTAATGATGATGCATTTTTAATATAAAATCATGTGTCGTGGTTTAGCCCCAGCCAGCAACCAAGCACCACGCAGCCGCTCGCTCACTCCCCCACGGTGGGACAGGGGAGAAAATCGGAAGAGTAAAAGAGATAAAGACAGTTTAATAGGTAAAGCAAAGGACGCACACGCAAGCAAAGCAAAACAAGGAATTCATTCACTGCTTCCCATGGGCAAGCAAGTGTTCAGCCATCTCCAGGGAAGCAGGGCTCCATCATGTGTGATGGTTTCTTGGGAAGACAGATGCCATCACTCCAAACGTCCCTCCACCCCTTCCTTCTTCTCCGTCCCACCTTTATATACTGGGCATGATGACATATGGAATGGAATATCATTTTGGCCAGCCTGGGTCAGCTGTCCTGGCTGTGCCCTCCCAGCTCCCCGTGCACCTCCACCTGCTCACTGGCAGCCCAGCACGAGAAGCTGGACTGACCTTGACTGCTCAGCAACAACCCAAAACATCAGCACCTTATCAACATTTTCTCACCCCAGATCCAAAACATAGCCTCACGCTAGCTTCTATGAAGAAAATTAACTCTATCCTGGCTGAAACCAGGACATCATGAAATAACTGTACTAAAATATATTTAATACATTTTTACTCTTTTTGCAAATAGCCATTAAGAACAATTATAACTTAAACAGAGAAACTTCTAGCTTTTGCCAATTCATTTTGAAGTTGGAGTCACAACATGATTTTCACTACAAAAAATGAAATACACTAATTTCAAACAGCTAATTTTTCCAGAGTCAATTAAATGCTTCAGAAATATCACCACAAAGATAAAAAACCAACAAAACAAACAAAAAACAGTAATACAAAAGAATCAAGTGACTCAAAAAGAATATTAGCAACAACTTTTATTGTCCAAAGGGGTAAAACATAGTTCCCTTGATTTAATATTTTGGCCAGCATCGGAGATAAGAGTCATATTCATTAGGCCAGGCAGCAATAACAACAATATTAACAGATAACTCATATTTTTGTCAATTCGTTCTGTGCCTGAAGAAAAGTCTAATATGATTCTCCTCTCTGCAATCCAGCATTGACATCAGCACTTCAGTGGACAGCTTCCAAAGGGCACATAAACCACCTTACTTCAAGAAAAAAATTCTCTCCAGCAATTTTCCTCTCCCAAAATAAATGCAAGATCCTTTCCCACTGTCCACTAGCAGATGCTGCCTGGAGGAGCAGCGGGAGCTGTAGGTTTGCAGGATGGCCCCGGAGGTCACCATCTGGGCTGCTGAAAAGCAATAATGATCCAGAGGCCAAACTCTGCTCAGGTGTCAGTGGGTAAAGTGCTCTCAACTTTCATATGGCAGCACGTATTGGAGCAGATGTGAGGGAGATGTCGGATCAAAGGATACAGCCTGAAATAAATAAAAATTGCACAAGCCTTTTCTCCTCTGTAAAATGGCAATTCAAAGCTTGTCTGAATGAAAATGACTTTTGATCTCCGTTATTTGACTGGATTTCACAGAATCACAGAATCACTAGGT
>NW_010559696.1:0-5931 GCF_000687285.1 Phaethon lepturus
GGATTTGGGATAAGAAAATGTTGATAACATATAACACATGACCCAGACTGGCCAAAGGAATATTCCCTACCATACGACGTCATGCTCAGTACCTAAACTGGAGTTGGCCGGGGGGCGGAAATCGCTGCTCGGGGATGGACTGTCGATCACCAGGTGGTGAGCAATTGCTGTACTGGGCATCACTTGTTCTTGTACATTCCTTTGTTGGTATTATTATTGCTGTTATCATTGTTGTTTCCTTCTCTCTTGCTGTCCTATTAAACTGTGCTTATCTCAACCCACGAGTTTTTTCCCAATTCTCTCCCCCACCCCACTGGGGGAGGGGGGAGTGAGCGAGCAAGTGTGTGGTGCTTAGTTGCTGGCTGGGGCTAAACCACGACAGGGAATTAAAAAAAGAAAAGAATTTAAGAGTTTGCCTAAACACTAAACTTTGTTAGATTTCCTAATACAATGAGGTGCACTAAAAAAAAAATCAGTCTAGCATAGCAGATGAATTCAGTAAACCTAAATATATATGCATAAGTAATTTGTAGTCTACAGTATGCATAATAGCTTTCCCATTGGACCACAGACCATATGACAGTACATGCAGAATGCTTTGTAAGAACCAATTCAAAACTTCATTTTAATAAAAACACTGTGAGTTGGTACCTCCTGATAGCAGATCAAATACATAGATGAGAATTTCAACCTAAGAATTTACAAATTATGCTTATACATAGATGCTTAGGCTGAAGTTGGTCAGGGTGTTTAAATAAAGGAATTTCTTGTTACAACCCATTTAAAATTGTTTGTGCAAAGATATCCTGGTTTTCTTGGTATTTAATATTTGTTGACATTTGGAATTGGAGCCCATCTTTGTTTCACTCTAGTGCTGTGACTATATTGTGATAGTACATGAATCTGTCCCATTCATGAATTAGAGATGGTTATTTCTACATTGCCTCCAAATGATGGTTGAAGTTCATACAATATGGTGGTAGTTAGGCAATCAATATTTATCAACATTTTATAGATTTTTTTTGTTGTCAAGCAGAAATAAAAACAGTAATTTCCACAATGTCTTAGAAAACAAACAATACATTATCGAAAATAAATCATGGTCATAAACTAAGCCTGTGGAGATTCTTTGTCACAACTTTATATTTGACATACACATTGACAAGGACTTAGTAGGTTGGAATTCTCCACAAAATCTTTTTAAAATAGATGCATCCTGCCTCATACAATGATTTTCTTTTAATTATTTTTTATTTTTAAAATTAGGATGTGACCATTTAAACAAAGGAAGGCTGAAAGATTAAGTAATGCAATGAGACACAAGAATGCTGAGTTCAGTCAAAGAGAGCTCAATTTGCTTGAGGAAACTAGAGAGGAGTTTCACCACATGTGTAGCAAGCAGAGCAGAGGTAGGGATAACTAGCTGGTAAAAATAGATTAAGTGAGCAGAGTCACTTTCTTTCCACAAAAATGATAAATTGAAATAAGAAACATTTCCCAGTAACCTGCATTATTTTGTACTTTCTCTTCTCAGTGAGAAAAACAATGGTATGTTTAGAAATTTGGTACAAAGCCTATGTGTTGCTGTATGCATTTTTCCATGGTCATTAAGTATCATCTGAAGAAACATGAATAAAAAAACCCCAACCAACCAAAGAAACAAACAAAAACCCTAGAAAGTCCACAACTTCAGTAAGGTCTGAGGATACCTGTGAGGATCCTAGTAAGTGATCTGAAGTAAATGCTTAGGACAGTTGATTGGACCAGGAGGTCTGTCTTGCAGGGGCACACACAATGCTGTCATTACAGACAGGAAATGGGTACCTTCCAGAACTGAGATGTAAAATCATAAAATCATAGAATCATGGAAGAGTTTGGGTTGGAAGTGAGTTCTAAAGGTCCTTTAGTCCAATCCCCCTGAAATGAGCAGGGACATCTTCACCTAGATCAGGTTGCTCAGAGCCCCATACAACCTAACATGGAATGTTTCCAGGGATGGGGTATCTACCATGATGTGGGCACTTTGTTGCTGGCAGAAATCATCGGTGTCTAGCAGCAGTCATTCAGCCAGCACCTGCCACAGATCACTTAGAACAATATTTTCACCAACCAGTGTTATATTCCCTTACTTGGATAGATAAGCTTGTAAAGTAATTTCCACCTACATATGGGTAAAGCTACTTTTAAATACAGCCCTGAAAGCCAGCACTAAACAGTTCTCAACACCTTTCACTCCAGCACATTCTAGCATGCTTTTTTTTCCCCCAAATGTAACTGTTCATTGTTAGGTAAGCTCACTTAACAATCTTCCACTGCCAACAGCACTTTCTAAAGAGCAGATTCTAAAATTTCCTCATGGGACACTTTTTACACACTATGAATTTTATTGGCAAAGCACAAAGAAACTTTCCATTTTAAATATAAAATTATGAAGCATCTTTTTTACACGTTTCTTCATGTCTTAGCACTACTCTGAACTAGTACTCTATGAAGTGAACCACTGGTCCCATCCACACTGTATTTAATGTAATGCTCCAGTGCCCCTTAAAAAAAAGCTTGTTTTTTATTTTCTTTTGTTCTTTTTTCCATTTAAAATGATCCCCCACAAAATAGCAGTACAGCAGTGGTTTTTTGGTTATCAAAGCGTGACCAGCAGATAGTGGCTCTGCAGAGATGTCCCTTGAGTCCTGGTAGACACGTTGACCATGAACAAGCAATGTGTCCTTGCAGCAAACAAGACCAAGTCCCCTGGGCTGAACGAGGCAAAGTGTTGCCAGCAGGTCAAGGGAGGCTTCCCCTCTGCTCAGCCCTGGTGACACACATCTGAGTGCTGTATCCAGTGCTGGGCTCCCCAGTAAAAGACAGACATGGACATATTGGAGGGAGCAAGACTGGCAAACTGGTAATAACAGCCAGCAATATATGCTTGCAGCCCAGAAGGCCAATGATATCCTGGGCTCCATCAAGAGAAATGTGGCCAGCAGGTCGAGGGAAGTGATTCTGTGCCTCTGCTCCACTCTGGTGAGACTCTACCTGCATTCAGTACTGCATTCAGCTCTGGAGCCCTCAGCACAAGAAAGAAGTGAACTTATTTCAGTGCATCCAGAGGAGAGCCACAAAAATGATCAGAGGGATGGAACATCTCTCCTCTGAGGACAGGCTGAGAGAGTTGGGTTTGTTCATCCTGGAGAAGAGAAGGCTCCGGGGAGACCTTATTGCGGCCTTCCAGTACTTGAAGGGTGCCTATAAGAAAGATGGGGACAGACATTTTAGCAGGGCTTGTTGTGATAGGACTAGGGGTAATGGTTTTAAACTAAAAGATGGTAGATTAAGAATAGATATAAGGTAGAAATTTTTCACAATGAGGGTGGTAAGACACTGGCACAGGTTGCCCAGAGAGGTACTAGATGCCCCATCCCTTGAAACATTCAAGGTCAGGTTGGATGGGGCTCTGAGCAACCTGATCTAGTTGAAGATGTCCCTGCTCATTGAAGGGGGTTGGACTAGATGACCTTTAAAGGTTCCTTCCAACCCAAACTATTCTATGATTTAAGCAGGCATACAGTATGACTGTATGATTCTACAAATACGGAACTTGCAAGAAATATTTAGTGTTTCTTCCTCTGTACAATACTATATAATACAGCAAATTCATATCAGCTCTGATTGTCTATGTAAAATAAGAGGAGTCAAAGATTAGACCTAGCTGACTTTAAAACACCTACACATTTTTCCCTTAATAATTATTAAAGAATTGTTTATATAATTTTAGAAGTATATAGGTAGATGTTAGATCTCAATGCAGAAAATATTAACTGCTTGAAAGCATTATTGTCTGTGCAAATTACCTTTTTTTCCCCAATATCTCATCTTTTAGCTTAAACAGAATTCCACAGTGAAGTAGTTGATGATTTTTTTTTTCACATTTTTTCCCATACTTTAAATGTGTGGTTTTTTTAATAAATTGAAAAACTTAGCTGTGGAAGAAAAGAATGACTGAAGTTCAGGGAAAATTTCCCATAAATTCAAACATTCATTGTAGCAGGTGTAGCTGAATGTCTGAACAAAATAGGTATGTCATGGTTTAGCCAGCAATTAAGCACCACACAGCCACTTGCTCGCTGCCCCCGCACAGTGGGATGGGGAAGTCAATCGGGAAAAACTCATGGGCTGAGATAAAAACAGTTTTATAGGACAGCAAAAGAAGAGAAAACAACGATGATAACAATAACAATCACAGTAATAATGGCAAAGGAGTGTACAAGAACAAGTGATGCCCAGTACAGCAATTGCTCACCACCCGGTGATCGATAGACTGTCCCCAAGCAGTGATTCCTGCGCCCCCGGCTAACTCCAGTTTATGTACTGGGCATGACGTCGTATGGTAGGGAATATCCCTTTGGCCAGCCTGGGTCAGCTGTCATGGCTGTGTCCCCTCCCAGCTTCTTGTGCACCTGCTCACTGGCAGAGCATGAGACTCTGAAAAGCCCTTGACTTAGTATAAGCACTGCAACTACTGAGCCACAACTAAAATCTTCAGTGTGTTATCAAACATTATTCTCATACCAACTCCAAAGCACAGCACTATACAGGCTATAGGGAAGAAAAAACAACCCCATCCCAGCCAAAACCAGGACAATGTATTAATCAAAAAATTAAGGTAGAAAAATCTCACGTAAAAATAATGCATATGTAACTTAATGTACCTGAATGAAAAGACTGTGAGATATAAACTGTTATCCTACATTCACATATGGCTAGAAAGAACTCAGGACAGGTAGATACTGGAAAATATCCAGGAAAAGCTACCCAATAAAACTAAGTTTCTTCAATCTGTCTCCAAACTAAAATTAATATAGAGAGTTCAGAAATATGAAAAAAGCCATCTGCTAACTAGTGAACATAAGGTCCACAGAGTCAGTATTGTACAAAGGCAGAGGCAATTAACTTTTATTTAAAATTCGCTTTGGTTCCCAAAGTTCTCAACATTCTTCTGTTCAAATGCATCTCAAAATGTTGGGCAAACTTAACAACATAGAAACAAATTCTTATATACTAAAAGAATTATGTCTTTTTTATTTGCTCTTTCCCAGTAGGACTTTGTATTTTCCAAAAAGTCCATGGAAAAATGAATCTATATTGTAATAATATTTTATATTTCTTATTTCTAATTTCAGAGTTTGCTTTGATGATACATAGTTTTTCTGGAAAAACCTTCCTTTTTTTTTTTACCATTTTTAAAAATCAAAACGAATTTTTGAGGAGCATAGACATACGAATCTGACTTGTTCAATGAATGATTCTCAGATTGCTTCTTCCTACCCCACATTATAGTTTGATGATGAAAATCCAAAGGAGTATTTTTTTCTCATTTGAATTTGCACTTATATGAACACATTGGCCTTATATAGAGGATCAATATTTGATTTTATTCAGCTGGGTTTTAATAAAAAAGGAAGAAAAACATTGTTACAAATTTTACATGAAATGGTTAACCAAAACTCAGGGACTGTCTGGTTTTTTGAACTAGTTCCTATCAAGCCAGCTAACGTTGGTAAGCAAAGCATTCATATACAAAGAATACATCATATTATTTTTCTCCCATCAATGAAAAAAGAAAAAATGAAGCAGAAAACAGTTGACTCATATCCCTGAAGCTGGTTAATGAGGTACATAATATGCCAACAGATTTTGTTCATATACAAGAGTGGTCCTTGCACTCATATGCAAAGACTATTCTTTATTCTCAGTAAATTACTGATTACATTTGTACATGTCCCTGTTTTGAGCAAAGGAGGCACCTGTTTATGTTGGCAGCCCCACTTTCATTTCATACAAATTAACCCATGCAAGGTATTACTCTTAAACACACAGGTCTCAATGAGATTTAAACAAATCAGTTACAGCTGTTCAGCAGCTGTTCAGAGGTTC
>NW_010559696.1:5962-22484 GCF_000687285.1 Phaethon lepturus
TTCAGCAGCCCACAAGTGTTTGTAACTGACATGCAGGGTGTGATAAACCTTTTGGGCTGGACCATTTCCAGACAAAATATTAAGTGCCGATACTGTCAAGAGTCTTGCTTGACCTGCTGCAGCTCACTTTACATCACCCTTTCAGTCAAGGCATTATAAGGTGATAACCTCTTTTAACAGTAGTGCCTCTATAGATTCTAGCCTCAATGTCAAACATTACCTGTAAAAGATCAGAATAAATTTGCTGAAGACTCTGCAAAAACTGATGTGTTTGTTAGACTACCTAATACCAGAATATGGAAAGAAAGTGGACTAAGATCTTGAAATAACTGAAAATTTTGAGATTCATTCCTCAGTCTCTGAGTCTGAATGGGAAATGGGAATAAGAAATCTGGACAGTTTTGGAAATCTGACTGGACACTTACCTACCTCTTTAATTGTATATGTGTGCAAAGATTTTTATAAGTATCTCTTCCAAAGCTAAATAGATATAGTATCTGTAATATTATATAATAATTGGATATATAAAATAACTAATACAAGTGTCTGAGTCTGCAGTACATAAAGATGCTTACAATCTTCTTCAGTAAACTGGCATCTTATCCCTCATTACACAATAACAAGTGCTTTAGGCTGTGCTTATAGGTCATCTCAAGTCAGACGTATTAAAACTACCTTAAAGCCATGAAAGGAATACAACTTAGAATACACATCTGTGACCAGGTGGACTGTGAAACATTTTTAGCAGATGACAGCAATTCAAACTGTTTATTCAATGGCAAAATTAATTAGAAGTCAATTTTTAAAAATTTTGTTACTATCAAAGTCTTTGTGGCATCCTTCAAGTCACACGAAAAAACAATAAGATTTAACCCCGAAACTCTAATGATCTGTACATTCTATAAAAATAGTTCTGAAGAAAATGCGGTTTTTTTCTGAAGGGAAAAGGCAATAGCAGCATTAGGCTTACCTTTATATATTGTTCTTTCTTCTTTTATTATCCACTAGTTTTTGTTTTCATCGACTTTATAGCAGTTAATGACATATTTGAGACATACCTTTCCGTTTTCAAAGACTAAACCTCAGCTTTTTCATGTCACATCAGTCATTGATAGGCACCTACTTCAAAAGAAAAAAAAGTCTTCTTGCTTCATATTTGTCAACAACACTTATAAAAAGATTTTACTGCTCCATTTAATGGGAGGCTGTTTGATACTGGTATCAAAATTGGCAACAAAAATGTTTCTAGTGTAGAAAGAGAAATAACCACTAAACCAGTAAAGCCTGGAAACAAGTACGTAAGAAATAATCACAAATTTTTATGTTCTCAGAAGGTTAGCTTACTGTACTTTTATTTTATATATGAATAATTTTTAGTTTTATTTCATTTCAGTCCTAGGGAAGAGGCTTCTCAGACACCACACACAGAAAGAAGGATCATCAAATTCTATAGACAACGGATGCCCAATCCCTTGTACTGCAAGTACAAGATGTGAGGCAAACAGGGGGTTGGTGTGTTGGAAAACACTTTCATACTTAGTTTAGTGTTCCATAGGAGTTAAATCCTTTTTCTTGTCTCCCTTGAGATTTCCCACTGTGCCTGCTAAATTGTAGTACATTTTGTTGAATGTCACAGAAAAAATAAATAAATTTAAAAAAGGTGGAAAACAAGCAAAAAACAAACCCCAAAACCAAACCTTCACATCTGATTGATAGTTAATGATAGTTTGATAACATAATGCTTGGAGTTCCATAAACCACGAAATAAGACAGGGAGGTGTACCATTATCCTGAAGTGTTTCCTTCAACATCTGTTCATAAGACACATCAAATAAATTTTTGCAAGAAAAGAGAAAGACCTACACAGGAGCAGAGACACTTAATGCAGTTTTCTCTAAACTTGTTGCACAGCATTAATTAAGAAATATTTTAACGATCATACAAATTCCTGTCAAATTTTAAAATGTCACACTGTTAGTTGTAAACTTTTTTCTTTTTTTTTTTATTTGTAAAAGAAAATATTTTCCTGAAACAAACTTCAGAGCACTTGTGAGAGGGTTGAAAACCCAGTGTTATCCTTGCTTATATTTGAGACTAACTACAGTTCTTTCAGCATGATTACATCGATTTACCTGAAAAAATAATAAAAATAAGAGGATGGATTTTCTTGGAGATTTTTCTATAAAAAATAATTTCATTATTGATTCTAAACATAGGCTGGAATAAATCTTATACATTTATGGAAATAAAGATGTCAAAACCAATTTTACAGGCACTTTGGTTAAGTGTCACTAGTGCCTCTTGGCTCCTGTGTGCTGGCTCCTAGGTATAGGGTGATGAGGTTTGTCCCTTCGGATGGCTTCAGAGAGGTTCTCTCCAAGAAATGCATATCAATTCTGAAGTATCAAACAATGAAGAAATATATTCCTCAGATTTACCTACATGATACATGGCTGCTGTAATGAAGCAATTTCAGCTATTTATCTGACCAATATCACTGGAGAAGATGTCTTTTTAACTGTCCAATTCTGTGGTTTATTTGGGCCAAAGTATATTTTGAAAATATACCTTCAACATATTTTAATCAATAATTTAAGTTCTGAAACATATCTTCAGAAAATCCTACTTTTGAAAGATATATTTAAGGAATGCATGATAAAGCTCAGGAAAATCTTCAAGACAGGCTAAATAAATGGTAAAGAAAGAGAAACTAGTACAAAAACAGCAAAGGGAAATGGTAAGAAAATGGCAGTAAATGACAGAATAAAACCAGGATTATATATATGCATAGATATATAAAAAAAATATATTCTGCTATAAGAAAATGGAAGTAAGAGGGAGAAATGGAATAAAAAATATAAATTGTGGGGGAAGCAGAATCAAAAAATAAAATAAAAGTTAATGAAAATGAAGTAGCCATGAGACGACAATAAAACACAAACAGAAACAAGGCCTTACTATAGGTATAGCAAGGCGGATAGTTTTCGGAAGCACAGCTGAGTGTCAGGGGAAGTAAATAAAAATGGGAAATTATACCTTAAGATGCTGAAAGAACAAGCGAGCTTTTACATTAAACCTTGTACTTCTTGACAACATCCGTACCTGGCTGAGGTATCAGGGAAACGATACCTACAACATTTCCATTCCTGGGGTGCATGTTGATCTTAGTCACAATTCATAGGTATTTTGATTTTGTACCCCTGGCTTTTTTATACCACAAGGATACAACGTCTGTATTAAGTCTGAGGTATTAAGGTGCTGACCCCTTTCTCCCTGATATCCAGTGATAGGACTCATGGGACTGGTTCAAAGCTGCACCAGGAGAGGTTTAGACTGGGCAGTAGGAAGCATTTCTTTATCGAGAGGGTGGTCAGGCTTCCTAGAGAGGTGGTCGATGCCCCAAACCTATCAGTGTTTAAGAGGCATTTGGGCAATAATATAATGTGCTTTAATATGCTTTAACCTGGTCAGCCCTGAACTGATCAGGCAGTTGGACTAGATGATCATTGTAGATCCTTTCCAACTGAAATAACCTATTCTAAATCCAGAGATTTTGAAGGGCTAGCCAATCATTCAGCAAAACCTGCATGCTTTTGTTTCAGGTTATCAAAATGAAACTAATATATAGATATATTTTATAAATAGTGTCTTTTTATATTAAAAGAGTGCCTGTGGTGGCTTCTAGCAAGTGGTTTCTTCAATTTCTTGTAATTATGCCCATGCTCAAACTGGTAAAAAACCTCCGCCAAGTACTTTACAGAAATCATCCTCTTTTTTTCAGGTTTTCTGACTTTCCAAAGAAAGCACATGCTTTTTTCATATATAATATTTAAAGCTCCTGGGAAGCTAATAATGAAAAAGAACAGAGTTTAATGTCCTTTTTATTTTCTCCTTCAAAAATTATACCAGGCTTCCTGAATATGTTTTCAGAAATCTACTTCAAATGACGTATAAATGGCAGTAGAACACAGAAAAAAATTCTCCTTGATTTTAATGCGTACTGATTGTAACCATAATTTATACTCTGAAGCATTCCTTTCCCTTTCCTTAGAAGGAAAACCAAAAGCTAATTTAATGCCTATTTCTAAAGTACTTTGTTGTTGTTTTACTTTCTAAGTGGTTCCTTGAATTTTGTTCAAGCCACTGAGGAATCAAAATACAACTCTAGCTAATTGTCAAAACTTACATGGAAAGGCTGGTAATGACATCTGAATTTATGCTTTTGAATAGTGGGCTATTTTCACAAATTACCTTCAAGTTCCCTCACAGAGACAAACATTTAGAGTCCTATCTCTTTGACAAGCAGAATGGCTCACTGACAAGATCGTATTAACCTCTTTTAAGTTAAGATCTGCCATTTGTGAGGCTACTTGGAAGTGCTTGTTTAGGGAAGAGAAACCCATAACCAACATTGTGCTCTGTGAAACAGCAATTTAAAAAAAAAAAGAAGTTTTGAAGGTACATGAAAGAGGTACCACTTAGTGAAGTTTCTTAAGTAAATATAGAACAGCTTGAATGCAATAGGGAAAGCTGAACATGTTTTAAGTGAAATGTATATTATTGAAAGATATCTACAGAGGAGAAGAAAAGAAAAACAGATTTGGGTTTTTTTGGAAGGTTTTTTTGGGTCTTTTTCACATTTTTCAATGTGGTTTAAATGAAGGATCAGGAAATGGAATAGTGCAGAAATTAAATACATTAAAGGCTTCTAATGATTTTCATTATACAATCCTGCGGTCCATGTTAAGTTTTGCAGAGATTTGGAAAATTGATTTACTAAGAAAATATATGTAGGGCTATTTCTTTTTTCCTTAAATGAATGGATTCTATTGGATGATAGGTAAATAAATAAAGTTTTACTTTGATAATGATGAAGCCATGCATTTCATTTATTTTAGGCTGCAGGTTTTCTTTCAACATAAGTGACCAGGTTCAAATTCAGCAAGAAACCCATTGAAGTCATTTGTACTGCCCTGTGCTTTAATCTACCCATATTCTCAAGTACTTTGCTGAAGGGAGACCCAAAAGGCTAATTAAAAGTCTGGGAAAATCCTGGATCATAACCACAGATGGTGGTGTAACTCCATAACTGATGAATTTTCATAGAAATTGAATTATTACCCAACCAACCCCTACCCCACTAACACAAATCTGGACCACAGAATTATATACTGCAAATTACCAGAGCTAGGCTTCCTTAATATTACAAGCACAGAAGGAAGTCAGAGTGTCTTCTTATTTCCTACTTTTCTTTCTCCCCTTTTTTTCCCTGAAACTATGTAAAAATGAAGAAAAATGTATTAGAAACTCTGTCTTGAATCTAGCCTCATTTCACCTAATTTTAGGCATACCAGTTAGGAACATAATTACCACAAGCACTTTTTATAATATTTGGGGAAGTTTTACTTTACACAGGGTGGTACAGTCCCCACCTGCACACCAAGGCTGATTGTATTTCTGAAATAGATCCTTAAATGCATATGACCAAATGATATCATTCTAAGTCTCAGTACATTTTAGCTCATTCATAATTATTTAACTTGTTTTTCCAACTATCTACAGACCAAGTGCAATCTGATATATTGTTGCACAAAACATCATAACATAATACCACATTAAAAGAGTATAATATACTCCCTCTACCTAGAATATTTACATTATGGCCAATAAATGCACAGCCTCTTACACCTGTGTATATGTGGGATGTGGTTTTCATTTAGAAAATTTACAAATAAGAGTGAGAGAAGAGTCAACATTCTGAACAATTTTCTACAGAAGACTTCAATGTACTATTGAATTGCCAACTTCCCCTGCAAAAAAACATAAAAGTACTCTTTTTTGTATCACAAGATTAATATAATTTTGAGAAAAATACCTAAAATTTCAAACTATGTGCATATAATACTGTTGTTAGAAAGTTACAGAAGTGTCAACATTAATCTTTGGGAGAAAGGTATATTGGGATCAGGTGTCTGGCATATTGTGGAATTATAGATTGCTTTGAACTACCACGTAGCTCACTTCTACCCTCAGTATACAAGGGCAAATCCCACACGGTAGCTCTAGGGTATTTTAAAGGTCTATATATGTCACAGAGAATTAATGTTGACCCCTAAAATGCATTAAATACCAAAAAAAATATTCAAGAAAATGTAAAATACATTTGCATGCATTAGTGTTTTATCTGATTAATTAACAGTGTATCAAGCTACAAGACAATAATCAAATTATTTTAGAAGATAACAGTTTAGCATGTTTATAATTAAATAAGTAACAGTTTTTAATAGTATGTTTATAATTTTTTTTTTAAGATTACACTAAAAATATTACCCAGTCTATCTCAAAAGTAAACTCAAATTTAGTCCCTTCTACTTAAGGAAAAATACTATTGAATCCAAGGAAAGGAAAAATACTATTGAATCCAAGGAGAGTTTTAACTGATTACATTTTGAAGAATTTGGCCCAAGTGTCGTGGTTTAGCCCCAGCCGGCAACTAAGCACCACGCAGCCACTTGCTCACTCCCCCCTCCCTTGGTGGGACGGGGAGAGAGAATTGGGAAAAAACTCGTGGGTTGAGATAAAAACAGTTTAACAGGACAGCAAGAGAGAAGGAAACAACAATGATAACAACATTGATAATACCAACAAAGGAATGTACAAGAACAAGTGATGCCCAATACAGCAATTGCTCACCACCCGGTGATCGACAGCCCGTCCCCGAGCAGCGATTCCCGCCCTCCGGCCAACTCCATTTTATGTACTGGGCATGACGTCGTATGGTAGGGAATATCCCTGTGGCCAGTCCGGGTCACCTACCCCGGCTGTGTCCCCTCCCAGCTCCCCGTGCACCCCCAGCCTGCTCGCTGGCAGCCCAGCACAAGAAGCTGGACTGTCCTTGACTGCTCAGCAACAACCCAAAACATCAGCACGTTATCAACAGTTTCTCATCCCAGATCCAAAACACAGTCTCACACTGGCTTCTGTGAAGAAAACCAGCTCTATCCTGGCTGAAACCAGGACACATCACTTTCCTGTTTTCCTTTCACTGCTAAAGCAGAAACTGTTGGTGACTTCAGAACAGACCATGAAGGTATTTATATTTTAGTTAAAGAACTAAAATGTAGCAATATACAACATATACCTGTAACAGAAGTTTCTTTTTGCAGATGGCTCATATCTGCCACATACCACCTAGAAAAATCTTTTTGCATACAAACCTCAATCTGTCTTGTCATATTTCTCAAATTTTTAATCAATCTTTAAAAAAAAAATTTCTTTTGCTGGTTAAATTCTAAAGAATTTTATGAGCAAAGAAACACAAACTGACTTAGTAAAGCTAAACTCGTTGCTGATCATCCTTATTCTTCTTTGGACAGCTGAGTAGTGTCCTACTTAGTGGAGATAGTTATCTAGGCTTTTTTGTTATTCTATTAAAAACAAATCTCTAGTAATCTCTGCTCCTAGAGCTGTGGGGTTGTCACCGAAATCGGGAATAAACCTCGTAACACCAATGTAGTGTTAAAAGGCAGGCATTCTTTATTTTCAGCGCTGGGAACACGGGGGATAGTTCCTCCTAAATCGTGTTCGCCCAATCAGTTCAAAAGTCAAACATTTATAGGTCTATGATTACAAAATTAATACATATTCATCAAGTATCCATACAATGATTGGTCAAATATTCCTCGCCTACCATGTAAATGACCACGCATGCTCACTATAATTTCTTGGGATTTTACTTCCTTAATCTTTTGAGTCAGAGGGTTTCTTGAGTGGGTGGTCTCTGAGTCGGTGGTCGCGATCTCCCCCTGCCGGAATTACCTTTCCTACAAAGTTCACTTAAGCTTGGCAACACTCAATAGGCTTTCACGGGCTGTCGGCCCAATATGCAATCATTCACCCCACAGTCCTTTGTTTTAAGACAGGACTATAGAATGAATAATTACCTACCCACCGGACCACCGAACTGACCAAGGTGTTCCTTCTTGTTCCTAACTACTTGTTATTAGAACAAAACTTAATACCATAATAATGCCATAATACCATGATCACAATGTTACACTTAATTCCTTGATAATTAAATCAAGATGGGAAGGGTTAAATGGGCTCTTGAGCAGCATTGCTGGTGCATAACACTAATGCGTAACCTATTCCTATAGATACGTTTTTTATTATTATTCTATATTCTAATTATCGTTTGATTTCCCCATCACCTTGGTTACAGGGTCATGGCTCAGTTCAGCTGATGGCAACTTCTTCTGTCAACTCAAGGTTGCACCTATATGAGTCTGTATATACTTCATCTTCTTTGTTTTTGGTCTTTGGCCTTTACCCCAAAATCACTGTAATTATTCAAATCTTATTCTTCTATTCCTGAGCACATAGTTGTGACTGCAGTTGGAAACAAAAAATGGTGTCAGGGGACCTTTTTCTGATTTGTTTGTTATGGCAGTTCTTATGTAAGCAGCGAAACAAATTTAAATGAATCTTCACTAACAATAGTTGCATAAAACTAATGCAATTTCACCCATGTTCACTGCATCTTGATTAAAGTCTGAGTTTTTCTGCTGCGTGTGAAAGAGTTCTTCAGGAGGAAATTAAACGAGAAGCTCTTCCCTGGCTGTGCTTCAGATGTGCTTCAGCTATCCTTGGGAAGGATAAAGATCTGAAAAAATGACTGGGCTTTCAGATAGCTTTAGATCATGGGCACTGGGGGAATATGTGTTACAGGAAACCAGAAAAAATTTAGCTTTAAATAACAAACTGACCTGCACATATCATTTATGGAGGTGACTTGCACAGTTTTGTCTACTGCTATCTAGTCAAACTACTTGGTAAAGTAGCTATTGCTCGCTAAGAAAGGTGAAGGGCGTGGGAGAACACCTCACACCAGAAGGCCCCAGATGGCTTCTGGCCAACTGACACCATGAGCATTAAGGGAACCACAACTTGCCCCACTCAGTTTCATTACTGGGAACTGTGTAGAACCAAACTCAGGCGAGGAAGTCGCACAAGGCTCTGCTTAGTGCCCCTTTCTCACTGCAGCCTGGTGAGCCTCACAACTTCCATCACAACGGTGTGAAATACTTACCATTTTGTGGTAAGTATTTTACATTCATCTTGCATCATAGAGTACTGGATGTTGGGAAATCAAGTCCTGGAGGTTTTCTAAAAAATTCTTCATCTTTTCATGAATGCTATTACTGATGCATGTTGTGCATACTTTTTACTTTAACAAGGCACACCTCATGGTGTAACTAATTAATGTATTAGAAAATGGATTGACTAAACTATGTGAGTTAAAAACTCCAAGAAAGGTTTTTCTCATACAAACTATTAAAATAAGCTAGGCATGATATTTAGAATTGAAAGCTTCAAGACTTTTTATATTCTAGATTCAGTGGTGGATTTCAGTTTCGTATTTCAGTTTATAACTTTTTTTTTTTTAATTTCATGAAACACCTATGTGTAATCTTTGTTTTCCAAACATAGAATACATTCCTGAGCTGCAGGTATCACAGGTGAGATACTGTGTAAATGCAATCAATGGATAAACAGACAGATGCTTTTGATTCTCTCCTTGGGAAAACATAGGGTGAAATCTAAAATGCCTGATACCCCTTCAGTTCAGTCTGACATTTAAAATACGAATGGATTTCAAAAGACTTGAAAATGGTGCTCTGTGTGTGTCAATTGCCTTAACTTTTGTGATTAATTTCCTGTTTGATGCTTGTTCACAGGACTATTGTTAGTGACATCGGCTCCTAGTTAATACAGTATAATTGTGCTTAATCCATGAGAGTTAGATTTGTGATGCGGGGAGATAAGCTAACCAGGACCTATGGTTGCAAAGCCAAACACATATTCATGTCCGTCCCTCAGCTTCAGCTAACATACTTTTGCCTCTGGCACTAGAAGTTTTCCTTGTGAAGCCAAAGTACTTTGGCAGTCAGAAAAGTTCTGAGTGAAAGCTGAAGAAAGTTTTGAGCATTTCTTAAATTAGCTTTTTAAAGTCATAGCCAAAACAGAACTCGCTAACTTTTAAAACAAAACAAAACATGTTCAATGATCTCATAGGATCTTACTTTGTAATGTTACTACTCAACTATTTTAAATTTCACCATGACTATCATTATGAAATAGTTTACCACCAAATACATTTGCCATCAATTGGATTTGGGTCTTGTTCACGTCTCAATTGTCCTTCCTCTCCCAAACATCATAACAAGGTAACCAGATTTCTGTTTTAAGTTGTGTTTACTTTTCTATTTTCAAGTTTTTTCTTTCATATAAAAGGAAATCTATAATTTATTACAGAATAGTTGCAGATTTTGGTATCAGTCTTACTTACATTAAAATCTTTATAACGTTGCTCATGGAAAAGATATTGTTGGGATTAACAAGTGAGTGACATTACTGTTCTTGGGACAGAAAAATACACACCCCCCTTAAAATTTGAAGAAACTTGTCAAAATCATATGAATTACTGAGTGGGATTTAAAGAAAAAAGAATAAGATCAAAGTATTGTTGCAACTTCCAGAGAAAATTAATTGCAATTAGGTGCTTGATTCTTATATATTTTCAAAAAACATAATCCATAGACTAAATTTGCATGGAAATTGAAGAAAAAAACCCACCCCCAAGACAAAAAAAACCCCAAATATCTGGGAAGATCTTAGAACAAGCAGAAAAATATAAAGCAAGAATTATTAGTCTTGCTTCAATTAAATATGTTCCTCTTCATTTAGGTGCAAAGTGACATTTGCTACCTCTGCACTCATCTATGTGAATGCCAACTTCTCTCAGAGATTGGACATTACTGAAAATCTGAAATAGTCACCTACTCCAGCTCACAGCCAAATCACCTATCCATGCAGCCCCTCCCTACCGCAAGCATCTAATGACTCTTTTCTCTAGTGGCCTTATTAACATAATAAGCAGTAATGAAGAGCACCTGTGTCTACCCAGCTTTTAGCTTGGATTTTGCCGCATCTGGCACTAGAAGTTTTCCTTGTGAAGCCAGATCTTGTTCAGTTCTTTTAAGTTTCCAGTTTAGTCTAATAAAAGCTATTACTTCTCCCCACAAAATATTAGCATGACCTCTATCAGCCTTCTCTTCCACAGGTCAAAAAACCCAGTAGTTCAATTGCTTTTCATAGAATATATTTTCAAAACTTCCAATGACTCATACTGTAGCTCTTTAAAAAAATCTGTCTTTCCTCAGATGTTGAAATTTGTTATCCATGCTTAAGAATTTACATACTGGAAAAAGGACATGTATAATCATTATACTCTATAATGAATGCCTATTTATGTGAGGTAATTTCCGGCATAGCTACAGCAATCAAATTCGTTTACTCTAGCTATGCTTATATAACTCCCCCACGTGGACAGTCAGCCACTGAGTAAATCCATCTGTCCTTGAGATTAATTACTTTACTTCTTAATAATAAGAACACTTTTGTTCCAAAAAAGTTTTGACAGTGGGGAGTCATATTAGAATAGTTTAAAGTGGTCTAATTATTCTGCCAGTTTTATGCCTGGAGATTTCTCCATGTAGACAAACCTTTCAGCTGACGCAAACTCCTTTGCATAGTCAGTCTCACAGTGGGAGCACAGTGTCTGTCCTTTTACCAGGGACATCTCTTCCTTACGTGATAGGTGCCTGTGGAGAACATCTGTGGGAAGAACTACCAGAAAGAATAACCACAGTATGATTCTGAAACACTGTGTTTTGATTTCCTGGTGCTTTTTTTATTCTCATTCCTTCAGCAGTTTCCTTGGTTTTTTTTCCCTTCTTGCTGTCCCTCCTCCTTTTTTTTTCTTTCAGTTTAATTTCCTCATTCACTTTAATTAAGCTTTCCCCAGGCTCACATGTTTGCAAGCACTTATTTATTTATTTTAAAGCAAGCTGACTAACTAGCCAGAATTTCCCCAAATCTCTAAGCTCTCATTAAAATCTTCTGTCAAACCCTTTTACTTTATTTTTATTGAGACAGAGGTAGGCATGAATTGGAACAAAAGAAGTAGGGGGAGGATAAATTACTCTTTATAAATCAAATAATCCTATTACTACATAGAAGTAAGAAAACTTAAGACAGGTAGGAAGGTACACACACGTTGTTATTTAGATTAGAGAAAAAGGAAAGTCCTAATAGACCATTCTTTCCCCAGTCAGAACCATCATGTACTCCTTGCTCTTTTCCCTCTGTATTTCCATGGTCTAGGAGAATTCACACAGATACTCAGTCTCAGTTTCTACATAATTTTTTAATATCCTACTTAAATTATCGACGTGTTTCATGTAAAACCACTGCATTGATGGTTGCCCTTGGTATAGAGAGCAGTCTTATGACTACCATGTTGTGGTGGGAACATCTGAGTGAGCATAAGGATTTAAGTGTGATCTAGCTTAGAGAAAAAATATGACTATCATTCAAATCAGTAAGAAAATTGCTGGAGACATTCTCTTACCTGCTTTTCACTCATGACTATAAATTTTCTTGGAAAAAAGCAGGCAACTCTCCACAGATTTTACCTCCAAATTCTCCACCAAACTCCAAGAAGAAAGTACATACCTAAGAATTTTAAGCATATGCTGTTCGTAGGACACAATAGGAAAAATCACAGGAAAAAAAGAGGGACCAGATCTTATCATTCTTAGAAACTTCCTCACAGCAAAGCTGGAATTATTATCATGATTCCTTGTTTATGATTCTTCAGTGATTTTTGTCAGACTCTGTGGTGGTGTTCCTATCTGAGCCAACTTGAATTAATTTCATGTGGTTTCACAACACAGCACATCAAATGTTTCAGTAAAATCTAAATATATTGCATCTGCTGGGTTCTCTGAAACCACTAATCCTGTAATTTTATTAAAAGCAGCAATCAGACTTGACGAGAAAGATTTAAACATCTTAATTTGTTGTTCCTTATTGCTTGAATTTTAGTTATTTCTGTTATAAGTTTATTTTCTGTAGATATATATTTACAGTTACTTAAGAGTATTTTCATAAATTTGAATTTCATGTGATTAAAGGGTCATTGCTCCCCAGCACAGGTTATGGAAAACTAAATACAGAGTAATCATAACTTACCTCCAATAACAATAATAGCAACAGCAATGATTTTACTTTGGTTGAGCTATTTTTCATAAAGGGTATTTCATGTCACTGTATTTGTTATTTATTTTGATATTTTAAAGGTTAATCTTTATTGATTACTTTGATAAGGCAAGTATGGAATTTTTTATTAATGACACAATTACTACAAGGACTATTATTGTCAGAGGAACAGTACTGTAGTTCTCACATAAACCTCTTTTTTCGTTATAATAAACATTGAAACTGTATATTTTTCAGTATATTATATTATATTATTATTATTATATTATATTGTATATTATCAGGACAATATTGTGTCCTGATGGAAGACCAAGACATACCTTTAGAACAAAGCAGGTTCACTAAGCAAAATGGTCAACTTTAAAAAAAAATAAATAAAAAACATTTTATGATATGAGGAAATGATATTTTTTTATAATAAAATAATGCATATTTTTAAAATAAAATTTGTAACTGGCTGTCGTCCCACAAGTGGGATCTGGTATCCAGTGTGCAATAGGCCAATCTTACACACAGAGCTGAGAAATTTATTTATTTCGTGTTTGCACAAAAATGGGTGCTAGATGGCAATTCCACAAAGCTAGCACACCACACAGAGGAATTACAGTGTATTTATCTTGTTACATGTTTAGTAAAAATAGTGGAAAACCTGCCCAAATTTGTATTCATTGGTTAATGATTACCATATCACTTGCTACTAGTCAGTTATATTTAAATTAGCTTCACTTGCTGTGTAAATCCGTATGCACGCTCTTGGCAGGCATGGGGAAGCAATTTGCACCGTTCCTCATTGGAGTCAGTGGTTGCAATCTTCCTCTGCCACCTTTACCTTCATCCCAGTTGTTGTGGATTTTGCTGACTTCATACCAGTGATATTCTTCTATTCTTGTTATCTTCCTTGTAGCAAGACATTTTCCTTTACCAGTCCTTGAAGTCCCTTTTTTCGGTTCCTCCTCTGGAGGTTGGTGATTAGTAAGGCATGCAAGTTTATACAAAGCAATCAGGCCTAAATTAAACAGCATCACTACAGCCTAGGCATTAACACAAACATATAGTTTTATTCAGTCTACAGGTGAGACAATTTTTGAGTTAGACAATCTTGATCACTTGATTGTTATTTATGAGAAGTCTTCTTATAGTCGGAAGCTTCAATTAAAGAAAAGAACCAAATATTTGTTGACGAAGTCATTGCGTCTTAATATGAAGAAACTTATTTCCCAGATTCTTTGAAGACAAATAAAAAGCAAAATTACAAGCAGGAAGTGAAATAAGTGGTACCTTTTATGAGAAGTTTGTTTGTTCCTTGCCCACAAATCATGTCCTTTTCCTCCTGTTCTTGCCCGTCATACATCACCAGTACTAACTGATGAACCTTGCTACCTTTTTAGCCCATTGACAGCTTGCTTTTTTCTTATTTTCAACAGCAAAGTATGACAGGAACATCAGCGTGACAGTAAAGCTCATTCATTCACAAACAGAGACTGCTTAGAAATCAGTAGAAATCAGATTGGATGTCCACATTCATGCCGCTGAAATAGAAATACAACTGAGAGCTTAGAAGAAGTTTGGTAAATAAAAAGACATTTGACTGAAATACACTGAGCTATGCAAGACCCCAAAGAGAAGGGTAACGGGAGACATCAGAAAAAGTTCCAGAATGAATCAAGATAGTCTCATGGTAACAAAGTAAAAGTAAATGTAGCTGCTGTCAAAGCTACAGAAGTTGTTCTCTTTCAAATCTAATGTCAGGCAATTACAGAGAAAGCCAGAAACCTGAGGCAATCAGAAGAATTTTATCAGCAGCTCAGTGAACACGAGCATGACAAGTACCACCTCTACTTCCCTTTCATATAATGACACTTTTGCTAAGATATTGAAAAATTCTCTCAGTACAAGTGTATTTCAAGATAGATAACAGACACATTTTCCTTTAGAAATATACTTAAGCTGGACCACCTCCATGTGGAAATAAACACATTTTTGAAACATAGGAACAGATACAAGCCACCACAGAATTGACAGTGTGCATCTATGAAAAAAGTGCTGACAGAGTGCTGAGCAGTCAACAACCTGTTCACCTGCAGGGAATAAAATTCTTTTGAAAGCATTCCTGTGTCATTGAATGAAAAATATGAAAAATTAATGAGTATATGAAAGATAAATATCCCTGGTTCTTGTGTAACAAAATGTAGGCATTATTCATGACATCACAGCCCTCCTCTGATATCTCCCTAAATAGTCTGTTAGAGATGTCATGAGGGAAATACAACTTTATCTAACAAAAACATGGAGCTGGGATTTCCTGTGAGCCATTCTGTATGTTGAAAAAGATGGAAATTCTAAGCAGAAGTCTTGTAAGACATTACAAGTCACATGAAAAAAAAAAAATTCAGTCCAAAGTACACTGGCCTAATGACTCACTTTCATTGCATTTCTATTAAGTATTTGAAAGTGCTGTGCACTGTTAAAGCTGTCTTCTGGAAGAGCAATAAAATCAGCAAACTATGGTTGTTCAGAACCCTGATAGGTGTTTATGGGACTTGTTTGGCCTGAATAATGACTCTAAAAATGTTCACAGTGTTTTGTCTGACATGGTGTGCATGTCAAAGATGAAAAGGAATTGGGTAAAGATATTTTCTTGCAACACTCCACTAGTCAGCTGAATTATCTAGACTGTTATCCATCAGTGCACCGAGTGCTTTTAGAAGTATCATAAAAGACTCTGACAACCATTACTACTTCTGAGTAACTACGTTAGCAGAAGAAGAAAACATAATATTTCAGTTTAAGGTGTCAAATGCTTTCTTCAAGTCAACTATAGTTACAAAGAAGCAGTAATTATTCTTATAAAATTCCCATACCTTAACAAAGGACAGAGGTTTGGCAAGTGCCAAGTAAAAGACATAAATAATAACTTGCCACCATTGTTAAGCTGACGATAATGCATGACCTATGACAATTTTCTGTAAAGCAGTGCAGTGCTGAAGACAAATAGTGTCTACAGTTATTTGTGTGAAGCCGATATTGTTCTCTTTTGGCTTACAGATGATGAATTAAATGCAGGTTAGGGAAAAAATTATGTAGCCTTGCATTTTGAATAATGAAATAACTAATACCTTTTATGCATCTTCCCAGTGCCCAACATTGTGCCAATAATGTATTAATTAGTTTTAATTATTGCCACAATATCACTAGCATCAAGGTTCAGATATTCAGAGCTTTCTCATAGCATATTTTGTGAACTGCATGTATCAATGTATGTAAGCACGAATGTATATGTTGTATATGTCATGCCTGGAAATAAATGGAGGTACTGTGCAAGACCCTTTCCTTTCAATTAACTCTGCCAAGGTCAGTAACTTTCCTTTCATACCACAACAGAATAATGTTTCTCTTCCGA
>NW_010559696.1:22515-26086 GCF_000687285.1 Phaethon lepturus
TCTCATTACTTGCAGGCATAATATTTAGAGAGAAAAGCTGGTGCTAGTTTCATCCAGTCCTCAAGGTGGTTAAATGAATCCCTGTGCATGTTTGTCTAACTCTTTATGAAGCACCTTATCCCTTACTGTAGAGGGATCTAATGCTTAGACTTGATTTTATAGCTTTTGAATAGATAAATAAAATTAATCCTATTATAAATGTATTGCTATGTTAAATAAACTGAGTTTCTAATAATAGACATACTGCTCATTAGGCATTTCTACTTAGTAAACAAACATTCATTACCTAATATTAAATTAATAGAATATATAGAAATTTTACCTATAAAGGCCTGAATACAATGCAATATTCTCCACAGGTTTAACAAAGCCATAAAAAATCACATCCATACTTTGCATTACAGAGGTACTGTGAATTACAAAGTTTATAGTATTTAAATAGTAGACAGTAATGCATAAAAGCAAAAATCAGTAACTAACAGAAATAATTTGATATCTTTGACCACGAGTAGCACTATTTCTTAGTGCTTTCAGAGAAAGCAATATTTCATAATGCTTTCAGTGAAAGATGGTGTGTATACATAGAATCCTCTTAAATTATGCTATAAAGGTAATAGAAACTAAGCACTGGCAGAGAGTATCTAGCACAACATTAACAAAATGTCTAATCTGTACAGCATCTCTTAATATACATTAATTACATGGTTTGAGTTTTTTGTATGTAACTGCAAGATTATATGAACCTTCTTCTTCCTTAAGCGATTTCACTTGTTTGTCGATGCCTTAACTCTAATACCTACTATTTTTCTCAGCTTACGTTAGAAAATGTTCACACAAAGGACATGATACCAAAATAAACCTGTAGAAAAAGAGGCTGTGCCCAAAGTTATTGTTCCATATTGTCTTATGTTGCAGAATTTAGTGCTAAACAAGGGTCTTTTCCCAAAGGGGTAACACTTTTTACCAAGTGTATCAGTTGAAGACTTAGGACAATTGCTCTAAAATGCACACATCTGTAACTTGTCCCTTTACTATGAGTCTGTCTGGGAATTAAAAAAAAAAATAAAATCAGACATTCATCATTTGCTGCAATGAGATCATCTTCTTTTCCCATATGTTTATTCTAAATACAACTTTTACTCTAGATGACTGAATCAAACGCGTTAAGGCAACAAAACCTTACTATATCCATCTTCCCAGCTTGCTTTTTTTTTTCTCTGTGCAATTAAGAAACAAGTATATTTATTGATGCTAAAATGCAGTAAGGAATTGAGAAAACTTAGGAAAACACATCAACCTTGATTTTAACAATGACATTCATCTCTCTGACATATACCTGCAGGATCAAATACCTTACTACATAAACTTTTCTAAGTCAAAAAAGCTATACCAGGAGGAATTTTGATCCACTTCAATTTCAATAATCAAACTTTGGATTTGGGTGGATTGCAGGCAAAGTCTGTAAAATTAAACATACCTGGGACTGTTTTCTGGCATTGAAATCAGCCACCATGGGCCAGGTAGAAATCATATATTAAGTTTCAGACTCCAAAACATGGAGGTCATCTTTCCTACCTGCATGCAAGATTTCCTGGGCCATGGTGATTCCCCAACTATGCCCAAGTTGTGGTTGACATTTGGGTCACTGTGATTCTAAGAATTTAATAAAATAGACATTGAATTCCGGCAATGTTCCCAGGTACTGTTTAAGTCATTAGTAAAGTCCTAGCCCTACAGAGCGGTGGCATAGTCACAGGTAGATCACTCAAGTTTTTTTCCCAAATCTTTCTTGTTGTTAGCTGTATCTAAAATAATACTGTTTGGTTTATTGAATTATTTGGTTTTTTGAATTCAATCATGTTAATGCTTGAGTTTTAGGGTTTTCTTTCTGTCCTGTTAATTTCTTTACATTTCAATAGTAATAGATATCTGAATAGTGGCACAAATCAGCTGAAGATTTATATTATTTATTTATTATTATTTAGTATTTATTTATATTATTATTTATAAAAAAATTAGGAGACCTTAATCTTCTAAACTCACCTTGGAACTGTGATAGTCACTAGTGATACAGTTTCAGCTAATTTTTGTGCAGTCTTTTGCATTTCCTTCTCACCTTCTCCTGTCTACATCAAGTAAATTGCATTTGTGTGACTTTCTAAGTGACAACCCTTTAAAAATGATCTTGACAGGTAAACAGGGAACAAAGTAAATGATGCATAATTTTGTGTGTTATTGATGGACTGATTTTCCTCACAGGTTACAAGTATCTGGGAATAGCCATCAGAAAAAGAGTAAGAAGTAGTCAGTCTCTATATTAAAGTACTTTAAGCATTCCTTACAATAATTTTATAGGTTGTGTATCTAAGTTCAAAGCTGACACCACAAATAATGAGATTCTGGGTTCAAGCTCTCAAACTCCAACAGATTCTACAGACAAATAATTCTCAGAAAGAGCTTCTCAGCAGCTGTGTAAGTAGTTGCTGTACATTATTCATCAGAGCACTTAATGCTTCTTTAGAACTTTGATTCCAGAAATGTATAAACTTCCATCATTTTATTCTCAGCAGTCAGAAAATAAATTCGTATGGAGAACCTTGAATGCTTATAGAAGTTAATGGAAATCTCCTGCTGACTTCAGTGGTCTTTGGATCAGTCCATAAGCGTTCCGCTCTCCCCTTACAATTATTTTCTGTGGCTCTGAAGTAAGCAAAGATCCTACTGAGTTTTAGTCACCAAAAAATCGAAGCAACCAAATTGAGTACAAACTGCTAAAAATACTGTTTTGATGCTGGTTTGTGTGTGTAGGCTGCAAACAATATGAACTGCGTGCATCTACAGTTAAAAAAAAGTATTTCAATGACGTACAGAACTTCACACAGGTCAGTTGAGCTTCATATGTCAGGTTATATATCCCTGGAAAATACTTCAAATTGAATTGTACTAGTTTTAATGCTGGCACCACTGCCATGTCCTATAGAACATAACTGACAGGAACAGCATCAGAGCAGCTGGCTCATCAATCCAGTGACTTCAACATGTTTTTTAACTTCTACGTTCTCTGACTTTTAAACCTTTTAAAAATGTAAGAGCATCTCTTCAAAATATTTGCATTCTTGGAGTTAGCAAATATGCCGTTTCGATTATGTATGCCTTTCAGCAAAGCAAAGTCCAAACGAGAGAAACATATCTGACCTTGGTGTTTCCCTCCCCCTTACTAAGATGGCTGGAAAGCAGAGGACACAGGACAGAGTATTAGGCTGAAAGTTCTCAGCAGTAAGAGCTGGAAGTCAACTTTACTTTCGTTGACAATTCAATAAAATCCTCAGACTCTAACAGTTACTGGTGGTTTATTGAGGCCAATTTTTTGCTTTATTTTTTAAAGATCATGAAGGACTGCTATGATTATTCAGTGGGACCTTACCATTTCTGATCTGTGTTAGCAGGTAATCCTTCGATTGTACCAGCAGCCTTTTGTTTGAGGCAGGCTGAAAGCATCTCCTGTTCCTTCTGTTGAAAGAATTTTACCCATTCATACAGAAAATGTTTGTCTGTCTCAGCAGGAAAACAC
>NW_010559696.1:26117-31298 GCF_000687285.1 Phaethon lepturus
GGAAGCTGAGAAAAGATAGAATAAACTATTTAAAAAAAATTACTGTAGTTTAAATATGTCAAATTCAGACATTAGCCAATGAGGATAATGAGCAATAACAGAGTGCAGAACTTTGCCCCTTATTGTTCAATTTGTGGGTGGTCTGTTCAGTGTCACACACAGCTGCTTTGTAAGCAAGCTGGATTTTGGGCTGCAGCTGCTGAAACAAACAGCAGAAATTGGTTTTGGATGAAAAACTGTTGGTACTTCCAATAGTAGTTTTCTAAGATCCTTCTCTGTCATGTGTGTCTTGATTCACCAGCTCAGACCTCTTTAATAAGAAGCAGTGAAGCAAGGAAAAAAATCTACAGACTGGATCAGTACCGGTTATAATTTTGATCAGTTGTTTAAAAAAACAATGAATATTCACACTGCATATTGTATAGACTGCATATTGTTTTAGCACTTTTAGATCTTCAGAGAAGTTTGCATCCAAGACAGACATTTGTTTAGTCATAATTAAATCTGAATTATGTAAATAGTTTAAAATAATCATGTGTGCTGATTCCACCTGCAGTATGTGTTTTAAAACATTATTTGCTGTAAGTCTGTTTTTCAACTCTTTAAATATTGAATTAATTTGCTTTTCCTTTTTTTTTTATATTATTCCATTTCTATGCACTGTAATAGTGTGTGAGGGTATTGGACTTTCTAATATACTGTACAATTTAGTCACTAAGAAAAATGTATTTGCCTCTAAATGAGCTGATTTTCCTCATTTTACATTTCTGCTTTTCTGATGGTAAAAACAAAACAGCAGATGGTATCTAACAAACATCATAACAAATATCAATATTCTCATAACAGGTTGAGCGTTTTATAAATCCCATAGTGTGACTCTGCTTATCTTATGTTAAGAAATACCCTGTCTATAGTAGCAGCCATTCAAAACTATGTGGAATAAAATAGTTAATGACCTCATCAGTTCCATATTTCATTTAATACTAGTATTCCTTTGAGAACCTGTCTTACATACAAAAGACAAAGCAGATGCAGAGGAGCAAGCATGGTCTTTCTACCAATGCTGTGATGAATCTGAAGATACTTTACTACAGTTTTGAGTCATGTAGTCTTATTGTCAAAATCAGTAGTCATCTTTTCAGACCAACATATGGAAAGATAGGAAAGACACACAGAGCTTCAGAAAGTTGATTTCCACCCTCTGCTGTGCAGGGAAGAAAGGAAAAAAAAATCTACCCTCTCCCACCCTCACCAGCAGAGTAGCTCCAGAAGCTCTGCATGAAATGTTTCTGCTCCAGGGAAAACAATCTGGCCTCATCATGCCCAGTTGGAAAATGTTGTAATAACTTCCTTTTCTCTGAGGCAATTTCCATAATCCAGCTATCAGTTATTCAAAGAAAGAAACACACATTATGGTACTGTATAAAACACTGCATGTTTACTAATCAGACTGAATTTTTTGAAATGAGCCCTTTCATACATTTACATTTCCCTGTAGTGTCACACTACAGTAACGTTGGAATCCCTGTAATTGCAGAAAACGATTTGATTTCAGCTTATTTTGCTTAAACACAAATAAAAATATGTTAGTCACGGTAAGCTTTGGTATGATTAAATGCATTTCAGAAGCTGGATATCTTGGTAAGATCTTGAAAGGCTAAATAATTTCCCTTAGAGTACTCTAATTTTCATATAAATTACATTACTGAGGGCATAAACCCTATCTTCATAGATCTTGGAGACCCCATTAGCTGAATTAGTTGACAATTTAGTAGTATCTCAAAGTAGCTCAATGAATCCATGAATGTCAGTGTTCCTTAAGATAAGTGCTGGCTGAATTTCCATGTTAGCTAAGAACCACAAACGATAATGTCATTTGGGATAAAGTATTAAGGTTAATGAGTACAAATATGTGTAGTGAAAATCATAGATCACCATAGATCAGTGTGATAAGATTTGTTATAACTGAATGAATATCTATTTCTTAGCTGGGTGTTTTACATGAATGGCAGAAACACCACATTCAGATTTGGTTATGTTGTGATTAGTGAAAAGCCCAAGTTTGCACAAAATTTACAACAGACTTTGTAACCAATATAGACACACAAACTGTCACAAATTGTCCTGCAGTTTTCTTAAAAAATATACAAATATACATTTCAGAGCTTTAGAAACATATTCTTACTTGTTTTTTAATGTGCTACTTCTTACAGCCTCAAATAAAGATAGTGGACCTGACCATGTTAAGCAATACACATACTAAAAATAAAAAAAATTTTCCCACTCCAGAGAATTTCTGATTTAAGTTCATAGACTCAAATCAGCTAAAAACAGTACAGGAAAAATCTGCATTTTGAAATAAAATACAGATTTGTCATTAGAATCAGGTCATCTGCTAGGCTAGACAAGCCAAAGCTATGCTCAGAGTTCCTATAATAATCAAATGTTTATGAATCATAATTGATATGAAGTATATGCCCAATTCTTAAAAACTAAGGAGCTTCATTACTGAAATTCAATCACACCACAATGCTTTATTAACCCTTCTCTTTCAAGAGCAGTGGCCATATAGACCTTTGTGCCTTGAGGTACTAGGATACTGCACTCTTGTGAAGAGATAAACAGAGACTATTTGCGAGCTCAGTGAGTTCAAGTAAATTTTGATACTTTCTGGGCAATACAAGGAGTTAGTTATGTTATTCTCATTTATTTACTCTCAGACTAAACTCAAAGGGGGAGACGATAATATCAGACTCACCCACGACAAGCTGTGGGATGACATACCAAGGTTAGAGAGACTGAGTGCTAGTGAGGCCCCTCAGCATGTTGCCACAGACAAAGACCTCAGAGAAACTAAAGGAGGTTTCTCTAAGGGGGTGACACTGCTAACAACCCAGCTGAAGTGCTTCTACACCAATACATGCAGCATGGGCAACAAAGAGGAGGAGTTGGAAGCCACTGTGCTGCTAGAATGCTATGACCTGGTTGCCATTACTGAAACTTGGTGGGATGAATCCCATGCCTGGAGCATGACTATTGATGGCTATGGGCTGTTGGGAAGGGACGGGTGAAGAAGGAAGGGTGGAGGCATTGACCTCATTTAAAGAAATGGATAGAGTATGAAAAACTGTCTCTGAAGAACAGCCACAAGCAGGTTGAAAGTTTATGGGTGAGAATTAGGGACTGAGGCAACAAAGGAACCTGGTGGTTGGTGTCTACTACAGGCTACCTGAACAAGGGGAGTCTATTGACAAAGCCTTCTCACTCCAGCTACAGGAGGCATCAGGCTTCCAGGCTCTCATCCTGCTGGGGGACTTCAACCATCCCATGGAAAAGTAACACAGTGAGCTGTAGGCAATCCAGGAATGTATTGAGGATAACTTCCTATGCCAGGTAATAGACAGACCTACTAGAGAGGATGTCATACTGGCCTTGTTGGTCACCAATGCATGTGAGCTAATTGGTGACATCAAGATTGGAGGCAGCCTGGGCTGCAGTGACCATGCACTGGCGGAGTTTGCAGTCTTGAGTGATACGGGGCAAGCAAAGAGTAAAGTCAGGACCCTGAATTTTAGGAAAGCAAACTTCTGGCTCTGCAGGGATTTAGTCAATAGGACCCCCTGGGAAAGTGCCCTCAGGGACAAGGGAGCACAACAGAGCTGGCAGATCTTTAAGGAGGTTTTCCTTAGTGCGCAAGAGCTCTCAATCTCCAGGTTTAAGAATTAAAGAAAGGAAGGTAAGAGGCCAGCATGGCTGAGTGGAGACATGCTGGTCAAACTAAAGGGCAAGAAGGAAATGTACAGGCAGTGGAAGCAGGGACAGGTATCCAGGGATGAGCACAGGGAAGCTGCATGGTTGTGTAGGGATGAGGTCAGGAGGGCCAAGGCGTGACTGAAGCTGAACTTGGCAAGGCATGCAAAGAATAATAAGGGCTTCTACAGGTATGTCAGCCAGAAAAGGAAGGACAAAGAAAGCCTACCCACCTTGATGAGCAGGACTGACAGACTGGCAACAACGGATGAGGAGAAAGCTGAGGTACTCAATGACTATTTTGCCTCAGTCTTCACTGGTAGTCTCTCTTCCCACACCTCTCGAAGGGATGGACTGCAAGATGGGGACTGGAGGAGCAAAGTAAGAGAATATCAGTTTCAAGACCACCTGAGGAACCTGAACCTACACAAGTCTATGGGACCAGATGAGATGAATCCCAGAGTCCTGAGGAAATTGGCTGATGTAGTTGCTAAGCCACTCTCCATTATATCTGAATAGTCATGACAGGTGAAGTCCCTGGAGACTGGAAAAAGCAAAACATTGCACCCATTTTTAAAAAGGGTAGCAAGGAAGACCCTGGGAACTACTGACCCATCAACCTCACGTCTGGGTTTGGGAAGATCATGGAACAGATCCTCCTAGAAGCTCTGCTAAGATACAGGGAGGACAGGGAGGTGATTCTGCCCTTCTACTCTGCTCTGGTGAGACCCCACCTGCAGTACTATGTCCAGCTCTGGGTTCCCCAGCACAGGAAAGGCATGGACCTGTTGGAGCGGGTCCAGAGGAGGGCCGCAAAAATGATCTGAGTGATGGAACACCTCTTCTGTGAGGACAGGCTGAGAGACTTGGGGTTGTTCGTCCTGGAGAAGAGGAGGGTCTGGGGAGACCTTATTGCAGCCTTCCAGTACTTAAAGAGGGCATATAAGAAAGATGGGGACAGACTTTTTAGCAGGGCCTGTTGTGATAGGACGAGGGGTAATGGTTTTAAACTAAAAGAGGGTAGATTTAGCCTATATCTGAGGAAGAAATTTTTCATAATAAGGGTGGTAAAACACTGGCACAGGTTGCCTGGAGAGATAGTAGTTGCCTCATCCCTGGAAACATTCAAGGTCAGGTTGTATGAGGCTCTGAGCAACCTGATCTAGTTGAAGATGTCCCTGTTCATTGCAGAGGGGTTGGACTAGATGACTTTAAAAGGTTCCCTCCCACCCAAAGATTCTATGATTCTATGAAGTAGACAGTCAAGAGTAAAAAAAGAAGTACATAAAAGAGCTTGTCTGCAGACTGTGTTTAGTACGATTCTTGATAATGTATAAAGTTACAGGTTTTCAGCAGAACATACATTGAAGAATATGCATACTTAACAGTGGTTTGAATGATTGGGTGGGAGTGTTGATCTGCAGGAGGGTA
>NW_010559697.1:0-13499 GCF_000687285.1 Phaethon lepturus
CGGGACGACCGCCCGCTCGGCTGAAGCCTCATCCTCGGGTGCGAGCGCCGGGTTGTTCCGACACGATCAAAAGTTGGATCTGTTTGGGGATTAAGCACGGGGAGCGCGGGCTGGTGGTAGCGCGCCCTGTTTTCACATTGGGCGTCGTATGCGCATCTCCGTGCCGTTATCCTGGCAAACTGGCAGAGGACTGGAAAAAAAGAGGAGAAAAGTTGCTTGAGTAGACTTGGAGACTCAGTGATGTCCTTAGCTGTAAAGGGATGGGGCGAGTATATGCCTGATCTGCCAGCCCTGGCTCCAGGACCTTGGCACTTCAAAGCTTTTCTCCAGTTTTTGTTGCCCGTGTGTGACGGCACATGCAGAAAGCTGATCTCAGTTTGCAGTGTGAAAAACGAAGGGGTAAATCTGGCTGGGTTCCTGTGCCCCTAGTAATGAAAAAATAATGTATGCTTATGCAATTTCACTTCTAATTATTTGTATTTGCTTTAGCGAAATTTGACATAAGCTCGAATTTAGGCCCATTTCCATGGCAAAAGGAAATCAGTATGTAGGTCTGCCTGTTCTTTTAAAGCAGCTGCATCTTGTCAGATTAAACATCGCCGACTTGGCGGACATTGTGAGTAAAGCCAGTATAAACCAGCGTGCAGTGGTGGTTTGACAGGTGTAGTCAATAAAAGTTTGTGCTGAGAACAGAGCCTTCGAAGTAAGTGGGTATTGCTTCAAATTGAGGTGCATTGCTGGGGGTTGACAGGGAAGAGAGGCAATGAACAGGGCAGAAAAGTGGCTAATAGAATTCACAGCTATTCATGTGGAGAACCTCTGGTGCTGATAACCTTTTTTTTTTTTTTATCCATCCCTACTTAAGCCATAGTTCTGCCCGTGGAGGGGCGTAAAATGGCATAATGATGGCGTTTTTGAGTTGAAGTTGGCTTTTCTTATGTTTGTCGGTGTGCTTCAGGTGGCTTCTTTCCAACACAAAAGATCCTGGAACATGCATTTATGGTCTTTCTTTACAAAACACTAAGGTATTGGACACATCAGTTGCTAAATCAACAAAGACAACAGAAGTTTCTGTTGTCCTGGCATTCCTCTGAGGACTATTGCACTGCCAAAATTGCTTTATTTTCTTAGGAAAATGACTGAATGCTTTACTTTGCGGTTCATGTGAATGTTAGTCTTCAATTAGTTTGCAGAGGATGCTAATATCCTGTCCTTCTCTTTCTTCCTAAAAGGCCAAATGTAACTTATCCAATCTCAAAAATCCAATTTTTTGCATGTAATCTTCAAGTTGGCTGCACAATAGCCTGCTTGTTTCAGCTTTCACTCATTTGAAAGTCCAATTTTCCTCTTAAGCTTAAGTGTCAAAGACTCCAAAGAGCTTAAATCAGCAGCAGCTGTATTTGTAAACCCTAATATGAAGTTAAGGTTTCATGTTCCATTCCTTTTGTTTGTTTTTTAATAGAGAAAATGTGACATTCTTTCAAATCTTTATTCACAATATGAAATCTAATAAAACTGTAAATGGGTTTTTTCTTTAATGATACTGTGTTGGTGACTGTGCACATTAGGTACGGAATGACATTAAGTAAACTAAAATAGACTTCTTCAAAAAATCTCCATAGGAGGTGTGTATATGTGGGCCTCTTGAATACAGATTATACATGCACATACTTTAATGAACTGTTACCAGGAAGTAGACACTTGACTATTTTGTAGACAAAGCCAAACAATCTATTTTGGATTCATACAAAATGCTTATTTTTAGTAGTAGATTGTTATCTAAACATCAGAAATAGTCTAATCGGCTCTTGAATTCATAATTTGGTAACACAGAAGATTTTAGTGTAGAACATTTGCGCTCCATAGACCAAAGACTATGGTGAACTCCGCAGTAAATAGCAGTAATTTACCTCCCGTAAGCAGAGTACTGTGATCAGTATTTGATGGTAGGCAGTAAAAATCAAGACAGGATTCTGTCTGTGAAAATGTCATTGAATTAACTATCTCCTTGGCATTAGGCGATTGAAAAGTACCTGAATACTTAAAATTCTTAAAGCACTTGAAAGCATTTGAAGCAGCTGCTGTATGACCTGTAACTAGTTTCGAATCTTGAAACGATGCCCGTGGTCTTTTTGTGTTGTTCCATTCAAAGCCCCGCGATGCACTGACAAAATCTCCCCGACGGCAGCACTCAGAGAAAAGACCGTTTGCTCTTGAAGAGCGTTTGAGAGATGCAACTTTTGGAAGTTAAAACAACCTTAAAACCTTTTCCCTAAGGACTAAGGAGAGAGAGAGCGCGCACCTTTGAGCTCTTCAGTGACTCTTTCTCATCAGGTGGTTCTAGTCCTCCCCAAAGCTCCTCCTATCTCTGGTTTTCTGAGCTGTGAGAATCCAGTGTAGATCCTTACCCGGCTGGGCGCAGGCACGGCACTACTGACCATCCGGTAGTGCCGGGTGAGGGTACAGCTGTACATAGATATGTATGTATGTATGGAAATCACTTGTTTGGTGTTGCGGGTACACAGAGATGAAATCAAGTTGCGCTGCCTGGTGTAAGACTGTTGTACTCATGTCTTTATGCTTTTAGTAGACAGATGAAAGGAAAAGCTAATCTATGACAAAATTAATGGGAATGGTTATACTGCATTAAAAAAACAAACTGTGCATTGGAACAGGGTATTGGTGTGAAGGGACTGTGAACCTCAAGAGAGATGCCAGTCAAATCACTTGAAGACTATGTAATATTGCAGAACTATTTTCAAAACCTGTATGAGAATTAATTCAATGAAAAGTGATCGTGCCCCTGTACTCGGCACTGGTGAGGTCGCAGCTTGAATACTGTGTTCAGTTTTGGGCCCCTCACTACAAGAAGGATGCTGAGGTGCTGGAGCGTGTCCAGAGAAGGGCAACGAAGCTGGTGAGGGGTCTGGAGCACAAGTCTTATGAGGAGCAGCTGAGGGAACTGGGGTTGTTTAGTCTGGAGAAGAGGAGGCTGAGGGGAGACCTTATCGGTCTCTACAACTACCTGAAAGGGGGTTGTGGCGACGAGGGTGTTGGTCTCTTCTCCCAATTAACCAGTGATAGGACAAGAGGAAATGGCCTCAGGTTGCGCCAGGGGAGGTTTAGTTTGGGTATTAGGAAAAATTTCTTCACTGAAAGGGTTGTCAGGCATTGGAACAGGCTGCCCAGGGAGGTGGTGGAGTTGCCATCTCTGGAAGTGTTCAAAAAACGTGTGGATGTGGCACTTCAGGAAATGGTTTAGGGTTCATGGTGGCGCTGGATTAATGGTTGGACTTGATGATCTTGAAGGTCCTTTCCAACCTAGTGTTTCTGTGATTCTGTGAAAAACAATATATACAAGTGTTATGCTTGTAAACATCTGTTTATATTTGGATTAAATATGAGTAGATGGAAGCCTGTTTGAGAAGAGCTACCCTTTCCACAACCAAAGCTGCGTTGTAGAGCAAGAGGTGAATCAGTGGGTGGGTGAGACTTCTCAGTGCTGCAGCCGTTCAGAGAGAGGCAGTCCTTGTCCAATTGAGTTTATACTGTTAATAGACAAAGGATAGGAGGACAAAACTGAAGGAAGTATATTTTTAAGATTGCTTAGAGTCATATGGCAGGCTTCAAAAAGATATGACACTGTGATTTATATCTTGATTCCCACTCTTAGCTCTTATCCATAAGACCAAGCTGCAAAATGGTCAAGAAACAGTCTCCAGGCCTCTAAGCAGCTGGTGTTCCGCATTGCCAAGGGTGGGGCCCGTTGTGTCAGCTGAGCCTTCTTGTTGTTGTTTTTGTGTTTTGGTTTTTTGTTTTGGGTTTGGTTTTTTTTTTTTTAGATATAGCTTGGTCTCTGCCTGTTAATTTTAGGTGACAGTTTGTGTAGAATTACTTGCAGGATCCACACGTGTTCTTGGTTCTGTGTGCGCTGGTCCCCTGAAGCTGAGGGGGCTGATAGCCAGCCGGTGGTGGAGGCAGACCGAAGTGGTGTGCATGCTGGCTAAGCGCAGAACAGAAAGGCAGGGGCTGCCCTCAAATCGCTTGCAGTCCAAGTACAGGACAAAAACCATCACATGAATACAAACAGATAAGTATGTCCCCAGGCACAGCTTTATCCGAAGAGTTGTGCTTTGGACGGGTTGGCTCCCTCTACATAAGCTCCAGTTAGCTGGATGATTGCATGTGGATGAATACAGCTTCCAGCAGCAGAGAAGCCTAATAGAAATGAAAAATTCTCAAGTGACCTCAAATGCAACAGATCTGTCATGTTTATATCAATCAATAATATTAAGTCATCCCTTCACGCTGCTTTCCTATTTTCTCATGTGAAGTGGGCCATCTTCGTGAGCTCTAGTAATTCCCTACTGAAAGCTCCTCACAGTTTAAAGCATTACCAAAGCACTACATGTCTCTCTGAGTGGTCCTTAAGTAATCAGGTCATCGCATCCTCCGTGCCAGACCTGCTCAGACTGCTCGCTCTTCAGCAGCACCTGGGGGCTTCAGTGCGACTGAAATCTCCTGAGTGAGATTATTAAAAGAAAGAGTGAAATTAAGAAAATTTTCTGAGAGGTGCTTTTGATGAGTTGCTTGGCTGTCCTTCTTCCCCACAGTGAAGTACACCTGGCCAAGGAGCACAGGCAAGCTAACTGCATATAACTGCTTGGGTAGTTAAGTCTAGGCAAGCATTGGAGACGGTACAGGAGGTGCAACAGAACAATTAGTAGCGGTTATTCTGCATGCCTGCAAGCTGCTGGATCCCTTTTATCGTCGGTCCACTGCAGTAGTAAATGCTAGCAGACATGACACAGCCTTCCCGAACATCTAGAGTGTATAAACACAGTATTTTTAAAAACTTGCAGTTGAGATTGCCATCAGTATAGGTGAGGTTCTTGCCTGTGGAAAATACGAATGAGTTTATAACTTGGATTACCAAAAACATTGATTCTAAAAACAATTTTTGAATGTTGCTGTTGAGGTCTGTTTTACTGTAGTCAGCTCATCTCTCAGACAGTTGAAACCAGTAGTTGTAAATGAACATTACTAAGACACATTTTTTTCCTCTCATTTAGAGATATGAATTGGATGGGTATCAGTTGGGTCAAATTTGTGGCTCATGAAGGTGGCAGGGAACAAGGTTTGGCATGCTGTTGTATTGGCATTCAGTTGAGTAAGCCACTGGGTTGAAAATTCAGTCTCCTTTACATAGTTGGTATATAATTTTAGGCAAGTTGTTTAGACTTACTTGCTCTTCCTTGCTTTTCCCCATTGGAGATGCTTGTGTAAAAAGTCTACTACTTAAATACTGCTGTGTACTGCTTTACAGAAAAAAAGGAGTTTGGAGATGAGCGTGGATTTGGCCCATGCTTTCAGATGCCTCGACATGTGCTGTTGCTAAACTTTGCATAATTGACTACAGGCCAGAGAGTGTGTGAGGAGCACCGTGCATGGATGTGCTATAAAGACACAAACGATGAATCCTGTATGAATATATACTGATGTGTAAAAATATACTTAAATTTTTTGGTACTAATGCACTAGTCGTAACTCTCGAGCCCCGTACTGTGCTGCCATACATGAGATTAGGTTGTGTAAGGGTCCCAGGAGCATCTTCGTTGGGAGAGACTGTTTCTGAGGGGTGGGTCCCCAGCCCACTAGTGTGATTGTTTGGAGTGGAGAGCAATGAAGACGCAAGCACCAACACTCCCATCCCTCCCTACCTCCACGCCCATCACACTGCTAATTTTTTGTCCAGAAAGCATATCGGTAATCGAATCTTTCATGAAATTGTAATGTGTACTGTATTGTAATACAAACTGTAATTTAATATGGTCAATCTTTGTGTCTTTCATGGTACTTCTGTGAAACTTCTGAAAGTACAAATGTTTTTTCCCCAACTGGGGTAACAAATTACATGTCCCTTTAAATACTTGGCTAATTTTTCTGCTTCTGAAATGGCTACGTGTTGTTGTTTTTGTTGTTTGGGGTTTTTTTGTGTGTGGGTTTTTTTGTGTTGTGTTTTTTTTTTGTGGGGAGTTTTTTGTGGTTTTTTTGTGTTGGTGTTTAATTTAGTGTTTCAAGTTATATGTTAAAAATTACGGTGGAGATTGTCTGTTTCACAAGGCATTCACTTAAATTTTTTTAGTGCGGTAAATGAACAGCTCAGCATACAGGACATTGCTGGCTGACTGGCAGTTCTCTGCCACTGTTTCTAACTATTGATTATGTTTAAAAGGCAATGTTAAGGTTGTTCAAACTGAAAATTTATGCTGCAGTACCTTGAAAGTGGCTCTAAATTATAGGCTTTAACTTTAACAATTCTGATCTTTCCTGTAACTTGAAATAGCCACTTAAGAACTCTGCCAGAGTTTGAAACCACTTCAACATTTCATTTGGCGTATCTTTACATGAAGCAAGAAAGGATTTTTATATTTCTTGAGACCTGTGGAAGTAAATTAAATTTCGCCACGTTAATAAATATGGGAAACTCAGCTTTGCCAATACCTTCTTTTGGTTTGCCTGAACAATCTTGACAAGATTTTGTCGTGCTTGAGGAAATAAATGGTGTCTTTGCCATGTACATAATGCACAGAAATGTGGAAGGAGTAGTTACACGGAGAGTAAAGCTCTGTCAAGTGCAACGTTAGGGTGATAAGGAATCCTTCCCCCACCCACCAGTATCTCTAACTAATGTTTCTTGGCAGCTGCAGGGATTTTCCCTGAGAGAAATGTCTAAAATTACATCCCCCTCCTCATTTCTGTGAAGATGGAGGGAAAACGCGTTCAGCATGGGAGCACGTGGTGAGCCCGCTAGCGGCCCGCCAAAGTGAGTCTGTCAAAATACCTTGATGCTGTTGCAATGAAACTTTTCTGCTACAAGGCTTTTTCAAGGAGAAAGTGTTGCTCATGGGTTTTTGCCTGTTTCCTGAACAGAAGTTATTGGACTGGCTGTGCTGCGGTTCCCCGGTTTGGCTGGCTAGCCTTCATCACGAACTCCCAATTTTTATTTTTAGTGCTATTTTTGTGCTTTCTTCTCGAGCACTTAGCAGGTGCTACCTTGCAAAAGCAGCTATGGTGCGTTCCTTTGTATCCTTCTCAAACAGCGTCTCTTTTCTTGGTTACTTTTTGGGAGTTGTGCTTTCCCTCCAGGACACACTGGACAGCTCTGGCCTGGTTTTGCCCATCAGGGTGGGCCCCTCGTTCTCTCCCCGGCTGTCCTGGGCTGGCTGCTACCCCTCTGTGCCGCCCGGCCCCGGCGCGTAAGGCCTTGGGCAGGGTCCCTCACCTCGGCCCCTCTTTGTTGGGGTGCTAGCGCGGTGGGGTCCGGGCCCCGGCCCGGGCTGCCGGGCATGGCTGCCATCCAGCAGAGATTTCCAACGTGGCTTTTTCCCAAAGCTACTTTTGTTCCTGTTTTGCACTGCTGGAAACGTCCCCTCTTCTCTCAGCCGGGCGGCAGTTTTCAGCTCTTTTCTACTCTCCTGCTTGTGTTTTTTAGCTTAGCTTTTGACTTTGAGGCGGGCCGCCCGGCTTTCCCCACTGCCCCCGAGCGCGAGGAACGCGGTGGCTTCGTGCGCGACCTCACAGCGAGCTGTTGCAAGCCTCCGGGGAGAAGGAAGCCCGCTGGCGAGGCTAAATCGGGACGCGGCTCACATAAATTTAGCTAGGGTGCCTGCCCTTACCCTCTCGTGCTGTTTGGGGTGAAATAAGCAGGGAGGGTGGGGACCCATTTTATGGCTTTGGCTGGTGCTGCCTCTTTCAGCTGGCCTTCTACGGGTCTTCGGTGGCCTGGTTCTGGCTGTCGAGCGTTAGCCGGGGGAGCTGCTGTCCCCTCCCGGCAGCGTGCCGGGCAAATTACAGGCTGGGGGAGGGGAACACCCCCAGCCCTGCCGGAGCGCTGAGCCTCTGCCAGCCTGTGCAACGCAAGCTGGGGGCAGTCGGGCATTTTTGGCAAAGCTTTTTGCCGTTTGAGCGGACACAGTTTGTAGAACTTCACGCTTTTTTTGCTTCCTCAGTGAAGCTGTGTCTCCATCTGAGCACAGATGGCATCAGTGGGGTTGAGGTTAGCTGCTCGGAGAGACCGAGTTTCGCTCGGTGCGTAGAGCTCAGAAAGAAGTGAGTGTGCTTAAAATGATGCATGTTCTGGGTTGCTCTTGTGAGTTGGGTCATTGTGAGCTATTTTCAAAGGGAGGGAAAAAAAACCTCACAGCCAAAACATGCAAGATGCATATCATAAAGATTCTTGATTGCAGTTGTTTATCGCTGGTGAGTAAGTACCTACATATGTGTATATATGTCTTGGATTTGTATAGTCTTTGAATTCTGACATGCAGCTGTGTCCTTCAGGGAGGCACAGAAGAAACGTCTGCAGCTTTACAGCAAAATATATAACAATACATTTTACGTTACTGCTCTCTTTTGCTCTGGATCTTGCAGTGGGTAAAAATAAACATGTGAGAATACTCCATATATACAATTTGGATGATGTAGAAGTTTGTATTATAAGGGAAGTTTGTTTTGAAGATTCTGGAATGACTGTGGTGGCGTTACAGAAGGAGCCCTTTTTTCCCAGTTGTGTAAAATTTGAAATTTGTCACAACTCTGAATACACAGGTTTTCTTACAATTTGAGCAGTGTGATTGAAGACATCTGATTTTCTTCTTCCGTACTTCTCACCCTCTTCTTCTTCTTTTCAGGAAATGCCATTGCCATTTAGGGTACTGGATCTAGATGTCTTGTACATCTATCCACTAAGAATAGCATTGCAGTTTGAAAGCAGTCATGTATTCAGGCTTCTCCAGCAGTGCCTTGTCATGCTCCATGGTTTACCCAAAGCCTACACTTAACCAGTGTGGGCTGGCAACATGAGTCACTTAGCAAAGCCAATTTTGGGCTGTACCGTGAGAGTTTTAACCTGTGAGGGTCTGTGGTCCCTCCTGGTGTCCCTCAGAAGTCTTTAGTCAGGTTTCCTGCCACTGACTGGCCAGATGGGGGGAGATGCTGCTTCCACCTTCTGCCTCAGAGTGAAGTTACAAGCTTGTGCCAATTCCACTTCTCTTTAGAGTTGTCAACTTCAGGGCAGTGCACTGAAAAATAATTACTTGTTTCGAATCTGCCTGTCTTGAGTCCATCCATTGTGGCTCTCTAGTACTGTGTCACTCATAAGTAAAACAGGCCAAAATTAACATGCCTCTATCCAGCTATTCTTGAAGATTAAAAATGTGTTGGCTTGCAGACATTCGCTGTTCTAAGCTGCCCAGAGGCACATACCAGAAACAATATGCCTGGTTCTGAGTTATGGTGGTAGTGAAATGTTTAAATAAAAAAACAACCCAACAAATAATTAAAAGGTTTTACTTACTTATCTTGTACTTTACTTTTCTGGCAAAGGAACGGATGTGAGTGCCCCAGAACGCTACTTGATGCTGAAGGGAGGATCTTTCTTGTTACTGTAGAAAGGAAAAAAAGGCTGACTTGCTGAAGGTGTTTTTTATGAAGGCATCTGACAGGTAGTGGTTCTGGATGTACCTGTGCGCTCTTCTGGCCAGTCTTTCCATTGCCCCCGTTACTGCTTCGGTTACAGCTTCTGGTAGGTATCAGAAACCACGTTTTGAGCTTCTCATTGGTACTTGGCAACTGTCGTAATGAGATGGGAAATATATGTCTGGGAGAAACAGGAGATAACTGTAAGCTGTAAACTTGCTTTGATTTTGAGTTTAAGGAAACTTCCAGTCAGATGCATCAAATCCTGAGTAGTTCTGTAATAAGGGAAGGCACGTTTTGTATAAATGCCAGCAGTGCCGCTGGTGTATCACTGATACCTTTTTGTCCTTTCCACCAGCACACCAGAAGCTTGCAGTGGCCAACTGGCTGACAGCTTGTCACCTTTTCGGAAAACATGAACACCTGCATTGTTTTTTTGGCTCTCTTTTTAAGAGAAGTGCTTCCGACTGGGGATTTGGTGCCTTGCTCCAACTGCATGTCACAACCAAGAACATTAAACTCTACCTTTAGATGGCTCCAAGGCATTTCAGACCTCTTAGATACCAGTAACAGTGCAGGATGTGCACTGCAGCCCTGGAAGTTCTTTTCTTTTATTCTTACCCAAAGTCTTCCTTTTGCAATGTTTTTGTCTGCCATTTCATAGGGGAAATCTTCAATATGTGGCATGCTTATAAAGTGACTCAGACATTTTAACTATAACATACATTAAAAACCACATATATTGTGTGTGCAATGAAAGACAACTTGTAACTCATCAGAAAGAGAGTATGATTGATTTATAGCTGATTCTCCTATTGAAAGAGTAAACCGGTTTGCCAAAACAGATCAGTACAATGGAATTGAAAATAAGTCTTCCGTTTGAGTTATAAAATATTTCCGTATTTGTAAGCCCCTCACAATATAAATGGGTTTTGATTTATTTGCAGTGGGTAAATGTCATCTCTAAAGCACAAGCCTGGTCTCTCTTTACTCTTCTGCCTTTAACAAAGCTTTTCTTTATTGCACAAAGGCAATGAAAGGTGGGGTGGGGAACAAAAAAAAATCATATTGTAGTCTGTGACACATGAGAATAAATTCATGTATTATTAATGGATTTTGTGGTGTAGAGCCTGATGGTTCTCAGGGTTCCAGTTCACGGCAAGCCGTGCCCTCCAAAATGTTCTCAGTCTTTCTTGGGTGAAGACATCGTGGTAGGTGGGACTGATGAATGGCAACAGAAGTGCGCATAAATAAGATCTTGTGGCTGCACAGATTAGTTATGACACAATTTAAATAAACTTCAGCTGGAAAGCCCCGTGCACCAGTACTGTTCAACAAACTGCAGGTTCTTCTCCTCATCGCCCTCCTCCTGAGACCTTGTGAGAGCTGATGCAGCAATTTGTGTTTCAGATTATATTTGCTCAAACAGCTCTTTCAAAATGGTCCTACTTAATTCTTAGTCACTTCTGGTTTCCACTGTGGAAGAAGCTGTGAGGAATCCCTGCCATCACAGTGAGGTACTCGGTGTGTATGTGTGAGCAGGGGAGGAGGAAGGCTTGGCAGGCTGCATGATACACAGCAGCTTTACAAGTTCATACAGGATTGCATCTCTTTTGGACTTTTAGTTCTCAGCTGTCTGCGATGAGAGTGCTCCAGCCCCCTAACAAGCTCCTGAAAATTTTTGAAGGCTGGAGCATGATTTACATGGGGGAGCTGGCTGATGGACTGGTCCTGCTAACAGCTTCTTGCCGAGGTGGTGGGTTGTTGAGTGATGGTTAAAACTACACCTGTAATATAGCTGCTTTTTCCCAGAAAACCGTTTCTGCTTTCTGAGCTGGCTGGATGAGGGAGTTGGAACCAGGGAGCCTGTTGTCAGATCTTGTTGGAGGTTGCCCTTGGCTTGATTTCTTGCTGGCAAATGTTGACTTGTCTCAGGCTGCTGTTGAACTGGTGCCTTTGCAAATAAGAGATGCTGAAGAGCCTGTCCACTGCGGAGGGGCAGAGCGGTGAGAGGCAGATGACTGGACGAGCGGCTGGGTACAGCTTGTGTAAACCCTTGCCTTCTGCTAGGCGTTCGTGCTAAATGCAGCATCCCGTTTTCCTTGATGTGAAAAGGCCGGTACAGGACTATATATAAACAGTGGGGGAGTTAATGCTGATTGTCTTTTACACATAGGACACACCACACTGTGGAACAGATTGTACAGTACGTTTCCCATTTTGCGTATCATAGTAAAATTTCACAGGGAAGAAGGGAAATTTTAAATCATTAAAAGAAATCAGTAAAACTCAAAAGCACATTTGTAGACAGGCAAGTGGATGGACCCATTGGTTATTATTTGGTCTGTCTGCAGTGGAAATCCTCGTGAAATCTTTCACCATTTTTAATTGCACAGGGTCAGATTCATAAATGGAAGGCTAGAGTACTAAATCAAGGAACCTGGGCACTTGATTTTATTTTCTTGTCTGGGTTGTGCAAATCACTACGGCTTTTTCCAGAAGCTGTGCAGGCTCCTCAGCTGATTTTTTTTTTTTTTTCCTGTGAAACATCATGTTTGCTTGCGAGGCATAGAAAACTGCAAAGTCAATATTTTTCAATTATTAAAAAAAAAAGGGGGGGAGGCAGGGAGCTTTCAAATTTCTTGTTTCTACACAGAAGACTTCAGTTAGGTCTGTCTTGGCAGCACGAGGGCTGGCAGTGGGACAGGGACCTCCCCCAGCAACCCGGTCCCACCATGCCCAGAGGCCGGGAGCGGAGCTGGGACGGGGACTGGCTCCCACTGCAGGGACAGGGCGGCTCCGAGGCTGAGCCAGGGGCCCCGATGGGCGAGGGGCTGGCGGGGTTGGAGCTGGTGTGAGCGTTACAGGGAGTGATGGGTCTCACATGTTGGACCTCCAGATGGAGTTTGGGTTAAATTCCACTTCGTTTACAGTTTATTAATTCTTAGTAACGAATTAGGAAATGATTTCATTTTTCTGTCAGAATTATTACTAGCTTAGTAGTTCTTGTGTTGATTATTTTTTTTTTTTCCCAGTGTGTTTGACATGCTCCCTTTTTACATCCGTATCTCCAGTCTGTATGACAAACTTTTGCAGGTTGTCAGCCAGCCTGTAATGGCAAGTCCCGAAATCTTACGAGTCAGTTTTTCAGAGTTGGATGCTCCTGTGAGAAGGAAACAGAAGTATGATGGTATCCCCATCCTGTCTTTACGAGACAAAACAACTGATCTTTGCTGTATGTCCCCGGTTTCTTTGAATAGCATATTTTGACACTGAGAAGAAACTTGGTGTTACAAGAATGCAAACGAACCCATAAATCTGTTATTTAAAAATGTCTGTTCTGCTGCAAGTTTGGCTTGTTCTTTTTGAGAGCATCTAGTTACCGTCTTCAGGACGTTTATGAAACTTGAGCAATTTTTCGGTACTAAACTGCCTTTGTCGACAACTAAAATTCATAGAACTGGCTCTTAAAAGATTATATCCTAAGTATGTTGAGTCAACCCTGACCTTGGTAATTTGAAGCGGCCTGCCAGCTTGCTAGCTGGAGCTGGTCGTTCCTGCCAGATGTTGTTCATTAGTGCTAGGCATCAGCCTCCCCTTAACGAAAGGCACCCGGAGTACGGCCATCCTGAGGTAACGCAGCGACTTCGTGTTTTCCTGCTTAACCCTGCAGCCTCCCAGAACGCCCTGTCCGGATGTCAGGCGGCTGGGGCTGGACTGGCTGCGGCCGACGGTGAGGCGGCTGCAGGAGATGGGGCATCGTCCTCCATGCTGGGGATCACGGTGCTGGCCACAGCCTCTCCGTATCTGCTCGTGGCCTCGCAGGGTGGGAGGGATGGGGGGAGAAGGAAGAGGGACGCTACGGGGTATTGGGTAATGGTGGGGTGCAAGCGGGAGGAGGAGAGAGGTAGGCACGTACGCTCACCGTTTCTGTTGCCCTGCGCTAGCCGAGGACGTGCTTCTGGCTTCTGCTTCCCCGGCTCGCTCGCTGCCGGGCTGAGGGGCGCGGGGGCTCTGCT
>NW_010559697.1:13516-28653 GCF_000687285.1 Phaethon lepturus
CATCTGGCCGAGGGAGAAGGAGAAGCCTTCAGCATTTGCTGCAAGGACTTGGAAAAAACATGTTTCCATTCTGTCTTCAAGCTCATACCTTTTGAAGAATGTGCAGGTTGGTCACGTACACGCTCCCCCTCTCTCCAAAAAGGTTTCTTTTAGGGTCCCCCTTCAGGTGCTTCAGTCACCTCTGCTGTTCCTGGTAGTGGCAGTGATTTTCGCTGCCCTTTTCCCTCTCCTGAAGGAGCAGGGTGCAATTCTGGAAACGTGGCTTCAGTGCGTTGGGGTCATTAATTTTGTTTATGTTATTATATTGGTGTTGCCAGGTTTTTCTTTACCTTAAACCCTTATTTAGGGTTTATTTAGGGTTGCAAAGACTGACAGAATTTAATTTTACTTTGATCTATTTTTATTTACTTTCTAGTTTGGGATGTTTGGAGTTTCTAAGCATTGTCTTTGGCAGTATGGCTGTGTATATGTATTTTAATGTAAAGCTAATGCTTCTCACAAATAATGTCATTTCACCGGTTATAATTTAAAAGGATCACCAAAAGATCAAAGTCTGTTGTATCAAAAGCCATCAGTACAGTATATTTTTTTGTAATACTCTTGTGGCTTTTGTGATGCACATGTATCATTAGTGAAACTGGGGCACCTAAGCCAGTATCCTTACAAATGACCTTGGTAACCACTCTTTCAGAAGGAAACTTGTTTACCCTCTTGTTTTCGATGGAAGTGAGAACTTGGAGAATATCCATCCAATTGGGAGTTGCCACTGATATGAATATTAATGAAAAATGAGCAAGGGTTTCAAGGGAGTATCTCAAATGCTCCTTTAAAATCTCATCGGCATTATTTTGTGCTGGCTGTAGCAAAGAACTTTTCAATCTGCCTTAGGATATGATTAACATTTATTATTTTAAACAAAATGAGCAAGCTAATTCTTGTCAGTTGGTTTATACAACTTCTGGGCTTTTGGCTGTGAACTCCATATAAAACACTGTTTGCTTTGAGGCTGCTTTTAATAATAGTCTTGAGAAATAAATTAAATTCCTACCTCCCAAGTCTTGACAGCAGTTGTTGACTTTTTCCTTCAATTGATTAGTTTGCTATTAAATTTTAAGTTCTTCTGCACCTTTTCTTTTTAAGTTCCACCTGGTTTTCTGTTGTCTTTGCTCAGTTTTTGACCTGCTGACTGCCCTACATGGCTCTGAGTTTTTGCTTCAGCTTTTCCTCCCTAGTGTAATGACGCTTTTTTTCCTTCATGTTACCCTTGCAAAGCAGTAGTAAAGCATGAGTAGTCCTGGAGTTCTCAGAACTCTCTATTTTTCTTCCAGGAAGGGCCTCCAGCATTAATACCAAAAGCCCTTAATGCTTTCGTCTGTTTGCAGGGTGTTTGCAGGTGTCATGGATGAAATAACAAATTTTCTAGAGCAGGGACTTTGTAAACCAATATTTATGCTTCTAGTTTCTCTAAAAGGAAGCTGCTCATGTGGAAGTGAGACGTAAAGTGTGCTGTGACAGACTTCTCGTGGACTGCAGTCATATTTATTCATAAGAAGATAACTAGTGAGAAAATGCAAGCTGACAAGCTGAAGCTAACTTGGGGAGAAGTCCTGCTTGAGCCAGTTGAGGATCATGAGCCACAGTAGTATATATTTTTTTTTTTTTTAAGTGGTGACTTAAGCAGAGAAGGTAAGGTAAATTTATGCAGGGGAGAAGTCCTCGAGGGAGAATTCCTCAAGGTAGCTCGCTGCCAGCATAGAGGTTACAGTAGTTCTCTGTTGCTTCTGACACTGTGTGACTCCATTTACTAAAGAGCAAGACGAGATCACAGTCAGTAACTTTATATTTTTCCGCTGCCCTTCTGCTTTCTAGGAACTTGTTGGAGAGTTTCCTATGGTTTACAGGCAGCTCTTGATGCTAGTTTTCAAGTGTTGGTGTAGTCTGATACTTAAAGCTAAGATTTTTTTCCTAGGGAGCCTTTCTTTTAGTCTCCTCATAAAATCTGAAAAATATTTTAAAAATGGTACAACTTCAGAAATAACATGTGACTCAAGGATAAAGAGAGGAAAGCAGTGTATCTGATGCCAGTTTCCACTGTCAGCATTTAAAAAAAAAAAAATTTCTTCCATCTGTCACCAATTCAGAATAAATCTGAATTAGTTTTCAGTCTCTTCCTTTGGAAAGTTATCCCAAAGTCCACTAGAACTTGTCATTAAGGAGACTTTCAGCTTAAATATTCTTTACTTAATTAACCAGTTGCTAGTAGTTCTACCTCTTTTTAGTTACCAGTAGTAACACCTCTTTACAGTCTCTTAGTGGCCTTCTCTAGGTGGCCTCCTGTTTTTCTGCCTTTTCAATCTGTTCCTAAAATGTTGGCCTACATTAAAGACCATGTAATACCTTAGTATATGGGAAGAAAAGCATATTGAAGTATGTTCACAGGAATTCTTTTTCTGGCTCTTAAAAGATAACAGTCTTGTCTATACGTGCTACCATTTGTTTGCCTCTTCAGAGTCGCAGTTTGCTTTTCCACCTTGCAGCCTTCTAGTGCATCTAATGGTGTGCCTGCCTGCAACGTGCCCTGGCCTCCCACCCTTTCCCCATTGAAGAAGCTGTTGAAGCATCTTGTTTGTATAGAGCTTCATGTGTAATTCAGGCTTGATTTGTTATAAACTCAGTTGTAGAAATTTCATGACAAAAATCTTAAAAAAAAACAAACAAAAAAACCCAAACAAACCCCCCAAAAAAACCAAAACCAACCCCCCCCCCCCAAAAAAAAACCCCAAAAAACCCCAGTTGCTTCTGCTTAGCATAGAAGGTAGCAATGGCCTGTGAGAGCCCTTTGTGGCAGAAGAGTTTATGCCACTGGTGGGGTCTGGTGCTCAGGATCTGCTGTCCTGATGGAGGTGTACCCGGCTGTCATGGAAACCACTGCGGCATCCAAGTGTGTGCATCTGAACAGGGTTTCGTCCCAACACCTGAGGTAGTCTTTCACCCTTTCAAGTAGCCTGGAGGCAGACTAGTCGGTGTGGCTGTTGCGTGAGGGCGGCTGTTGACTTCATCGGTATGCAGCTTATGGCTCCAGCCATCCCAGCTCTTAGGAAACTCTGATGAGACCAGGTATGCACAGCTGAACGATGCTGTCAACAGACCTGTGTTGCTTGCTTTCAGTGAGGTGAAAGCTCGCAAGGTCCCTGCCAGCCCATCGTTTCCTCATGACTCCAAATTCACACATCAGTTTGATTTTTTTTTTTTTAGGATGCGTAAGTAATATCCATCAGCAAAGCAGCTTTGGAAATAGAGCACCTCCGGGCGCTAGTCGCACGCATCTCTAGGGCGTCATGCGGTCCTGGCAGAAGAGGAGGGGTTGCTAGCAGGATGCAGCTGGGCGATTCTCAGCTCAGGCTGCTAAACCACTGCGGGGAAAAGGGCCAAACATACGTCAGCAGTAGAAGTGCTGTGAGAAACTAGACTAGAAAACAGAGGGCAAGTGGAGATGTGGTGCAAGGTTATAAAATAGCTGGAATTTCCTTAATTGCCTGGAACCTCATGCTTAGGTAGACTAGGCTATTGTAGTCCATTTGACCAGTGGCAAAGCTGTGAATAACTGAGAAGAGCTGGTATGTGACGGGATGGGACAGAGTCCAGGTTTAGCTGTAGACAAGTGTTACTGGTGGATGATGCTGTGTGAGAGCAGCAAAGAAACCAGTAATGCTTACAGATGTCCAGACCATGGGCAACGTGTGGACAGCCTTTGCAGAGCCTCTTGTAGCTTGTCAGGCACAGATATCTATATCAAGAGCTGTCTGTATTTTCCATGCACAACCCCATAGCTGCTGTAAATAATGAAGGTTTTGGTTTCCTGATATGTTTAACCTCTGGCTTAGACCACGTATGTGCTCAGAATAGCAAATAATATAATTATTATGCAGTATGCAACTGTGGTAGCTGTGTTTTACATAGATGTAATGCAGTGCGTTTACCCTCCTTGAACCTATTCATTAAAGAATGTACATTTTGTTCATCTGAATTGATTTACATTTTAGTGTTTGTGACACTTTTTGTCGTTTCTTTGATAACAGTCTGTGGTACTGTGACTGTTCCTGATCATAAAGAGAGATGCTGCCATTAGCTTTTTTTAGCATTATTTATTGAAGAGTTCCTTAAGCAAAAATCAAACTTTGAGTTCCTTATGGCCTAAACAAAGGAAACATTTTTCTCCATCCTCCTCCCTGTTGTCACCTGCTGGCATAGCTAGCTGCCATTCCAAATATTCAGGGACTTCTTTCATTTGCCTGTCTTTTGGGGTTTTTTATTTTGTTTTGCTGTATTTCATTTTTTTGCAAGATCCTTATCAGTTGGAGCTCTTCAAAAGCGAGGGCAGATGCTCTTGGACCTTTTCTTGCTAGCTTAAAAAAAATCACAGCAGCTAACTTCTTCCTCTTTCTCTGCACCTAGTTATTTCAATGTTCAATTTGGCGATGAGTCCAAATAAAAAATCCCTCAGTGATCATGTTGAAAATCAGCATTTCGTGAGAGCACTGTTCACATACATAATGTTCAGATTTTTCCCTTTGAGCCAAGTTCCCAGCTTGACCCCCATAGCCCATCTACTTGATGAATCATTGTGGTACCTTGTGGGTTGTACTGTTCAGCAATCAAAGGAATGTGGCCTATGTGGGAAATAGGGAACAACCCAGGAGATGGCTGATGTTTCTCTTGAAGATTTACCAATGTCAGCTCCCAAATGTATCTTTATTAGCCTGTTGAGCTGCTTTCTACCCCCTCCCTCCCCGAAATCAATGCTTTATTTCAATAGCGGAAGCCTTTCATCCATATGTTTTTGTCTAGATATATACCTTTTTGTCTAGATATTCTTAAAATTAATTTTCTGTTGAAAGCCAGCTATATATATGTATATATATCTTACAACTCTGAAATTGCATTTAAAGCAAAATTTGATTAAAATCTCAGTTCCCATTGAATCACTCAAAATGTCACATCACAAGAGCAATGCAGAGCAAACCAGAATTTCTAGAATTAGGATTCTGGAAATGCCTCATTTGTTTTCATTGAATGTAAGGACACAATTGTCATGAAGGATATTATTTTTTTACAGCTTCAAGTGAATAGTATTTAAAACCCCAAGGCCTTTGGTCATTTTATGTGTGTATGCTGCAAGCAGTATTTGAATGCAGTGCTCATCCAAATACTAAACACATGATTATAGTAAAAGCAAATGCATTTGCAGAGGAGTAGGATAACTGGGAGCAGCCTACGACTGCACTAAGGTTCCTGGACTGCACACGCATGTTGGCAAAGGTGTTTGTAGCCTCTCGTTAAGTCTGCCAGCTTTTCCTTTGACTGCTGCTGTGTTACAGGACTTCTGCCTGGGTTGAGTCAGAGCCACTTGAACAACTTCCACTTTTATTGCCAGTCTGGAGAGGGAAAAATAAACAAAAATCAGTGGTAGAAAGTGTTTTGTTTTGGATTTGCTGTATCTAAGATAGCTACGTGTGCACATAAAAGGAAGCACAGTCGAATTGTACTTCACAGAGCCTTTCTGGACTAACATTAACCTCTGTGTCCATGCAGTTTCCATCCCACCACTGATTTTTGTAAGAGTAAACTGCATGGGCATGGCTGCCTACTTCTGGATGTGTGACTTCACGGAACTGAACGAGGCACCTTATGCCAGGGGTGGTGTTTTCTTTGTCACACAGTATTCACCAGCACATGAAACGAGTTTTATTTTGTTAGCTGACTTCCATGTAAAGCAATAGTTTTCTCAACGTGTAATTGATCTGTTTTGAAATGCCTTCATGGCTGGGTGTCAGCTGCAGAGTTTCTTCATAGTCACATGGGGTCACAGATGGCAAGGGAAGAGGGAACAGATTATCTTTTCGGAAAAGAGCTTGTGCCTGCATTTTCCGAATCAGATTGGTGATTTCTGTGTAATTGGGCTGTTTTATTTCACAAAGCATAAGCTACTGCTGGCATGCAAACTTCAGACATCTCTGACCTCTTTTGAACTTGCTAATTCTGAAGCTTTCTGTTTTGCATTTCAGTTGTGCTTTGATTATGACTTTGAAAGAACTGTACTTTGATGGAATCTCCTATGAGGCATCTCTCTGGAGGCAAGTTAAAACATGTGTTTTAAAACATGGTGTTTGCATCTTAATCAATACAGAGACACGGTGAATTAGTCTGTGTATAGCCCTGAGGGGATCTTCTTGGTATAGGATTACTTTCTGTGCCTGAAAGACCTTACACCTGCAAGGAATAGAAGCACAACAATGGCCTGGAGCTTGCGGTTGTGCATGGAAGCTCAGATCTGTGCTATCTACATGTGTATTTCCATAAATCATAGAATCACAGAATCATTAAGGTTGGAAAAGACCTCTAAGATCGTCAAGTCCAACCATCAACCCAACACCACTGTGCCCGCTGAACCATGTCCCGAAGTGCCACATCTACACGTTTTTTGAACACCTCCAATGATGGTGACTCCACCACCTCCCTGGGCAGCCTATTCCAATGCTTGACAGCTCTTTCAGTAAAGAAATTTTTCCTAATATCCAATCTAAACCAATACAGGCAGGGAAATTTCTAGACATCTCTGGAAGTTAATCATCTCAGCTACTAAACTGCACACAGGATTATTAACTTGGTCTGGATGGGTGAGCTGCATTTGGGTTCAGAAGCATGCCATGACTGTCTTTATATCCTTTACTTCTCAGCTCAGCACAACTCTTGCTGAATACAAAATTGTCAGGTTTCTGTGCTTTAACTTGCTTTCCCATGCATTGCAAAGACAGTTGGGACTACTGATTGAGTCAAGCAGGAGACTGAAAGTGGTGTGGCCAATGGGAACATCCTTTGAGGAAAGAGGAGGGCAGATGATATCTTTTGAGTTACTATGCATGTTGAAGACTGCTTAATATGAGCAGTTGCCATTATATTCTCTACATTTAAACATGTTCATTAATACAGTTGCATTTCTATCTCAACCACCTGTAGGAAGGTTCAAAGCAAATCAGTATCTCTGACTATTTATTACCTGATTTTTCTGACTCTTCCTCTGCTATTTGCTCTTCTTTGATTTCTGTAACAAAATATATTTTATCTTTGTTTTCTGTTGTTTTGTTGTTTTCTGGTTTGGGGTTTTTTTAAGCCTTACAGACCGGATGCAACAAAACACCTTAGTGTGCAGGCAGCTTTTAAACAAATACTGGAATCCCACCAAAGCCAATGGCATTTAAGCATGAGCTTTGCAGAACTGGGGTGTAACGTTTAACCAGTAAAGAATGAGATTAAGAACTTGGCTTTCCATTTTTACTACCATCATAAAATGGGTGCAAGTATTTTTACACACAAAATAAAGCCCTCAAATGTAAAGGTCGTGACCATTTTTGGTGTGTTTTCTGCCTCTTCATGTACATCTTCCAGACTTCTGAGGTCTTAGTGTGACCTAGTCCTGCCATACTGCAAGAAGCTCTACAGTCTGCTGCACATAAAACTAAGGGTTTTTTAAAATTCATGTATTTGATATGGCTTAAGGTACTGTGGAATGTAAAACTCTGCAAAACACTGGAGGAACTAAGTCCAGATGTTACAGAATTATTGGTGGAAACTGATCGTCCTCTTCTTACACATGCTTAAACTGATCCGCTGTTTGAATACAGAAGGAATTCCTAAGCACTCTCCCTCTCTTTTGAAGGATAGAACGCGTGTAGAATGAGCCTTTTCTTTCCTCCCAGTATCAGGAGTCACCAGTGCCTGCAGACCAGAGAAGATGCCATCCAAGCTCATTTAACTTGCAGCACACAGTGTCATTACTACTGTTTCTTGGTTTGTTTTTTTTTCCACTTTGTTTTCTTTTGGTTATTCTATGAAATTTGCCATGCAGCTGAAACTGGAAATTGGAAATTATCACTGTATTTTTAGGCTTGTTTTTTTCTGTTCTCCATTTCCCAGCAACGTTCAAAAAATTGGAAATGCAGTGGTCTTTTCTGAAATACATATTTAAGTAAATTGATGCTATATTTAAGAATTCAAGCTTCAGTAGAGCATAAACTGAAACATTGACTTTTGCTGCTGATTTTTACAATACGTAGTGGGTTGACCCTGGCTGGACACCAGATGCCCACCGAAGCCGCTCTGTCGCTCCCCTTCTCATCTGGGCAGGGGGAGAAAAAAATATGACGAAAGGCTCATGGATCGAGATAAGGACAGGGAGATCACTCAGCAATTACCATGACAGGCAAAACAGACTTGACTTGGGGAAATTAATTTCATTTATTACCAATCAAATCAGAGTAGGGTAATGAGAAATAAAACCAAATCTTAAAACAACTTCCCCCCAAACCTCCCTTCTTCCTGGGCTCAACTTCATTCCCAATTTTCTCTACCTCCTCCCCCTGTGTGGCGCCGGGAGATGGGGAATGGGAGTTGTGATCTGTTCATTACATGTTGTCTCTGCTGCTCCTTCCTCCTCAGGGGGAGGAATCCTCATACTCTTCCTCGGCTCCAGCGTGGGATCCCTCCCACGGGAGACAGTTCTCCATGAACTTCTCCAACATGAGTCCTTCCACCGGGCGGCAGTTCTTCATGAACTGCTCCAGCCTGGGTCCCTTCCATGGGGTGCCGTCCTTCAGGAGCAGACTGCTCCAGCCTGGCCCGCCCTGTCTGGAGCTGAAATACCTGAATGTTTTGTTGTGGAGGGTGTTGCCTGCCGTGGCCTAAATGAGTGTGCCTGACAAGTGTGGTGAAGTTTGGGATCTTGTTGTCTGGAATAGTGTCTATCTGCTCAGGGATCTGTGGTGCACAAAGGAGTGATGACTTAAAGTCAGGTTTTGAGCAAAATTGAGGGACAGCAGTCCTCTTAAAACTTCCTCTGCAATCTGATAGCATTTTTCTTCTCTGTCTCAGCAAATGCCAACAAATTGGTTGTTGCTCTTGTGTAGCAATCGAAGCATTCACCTCTCAAAGCTTTTGCAGACTTAATTAACAAACAGGCGAAGGGGAGGATGATGAGATCATAGAAATATAGAAAGTATCTTGCTCAATGCATGTTTGGCTGCGTGTATTTAATTTATATGTCTTATATTTTGTGCATATGTGAATGTGCCATTGTAATCTGTGCTAGTTCATGAATGCAGCTATATGCTCCACTTCCCTCCCTTTCTTTTTCAGCAGACCAAGGCCCCTGGCCAGGAGAGCAAATGCTGGGCTGTAAGTGTGGAAATGGAGCTGTCATGAGAAACTGAGAATAGCTGCCTTCACTGGATGTAGATTGTGGTACTAAAGCAGGGGAGTACTGCATCAGATGGTTGATGTTGAGTGTCAACATCCATAATCAATTTCGAGTGGGTTCAGGGTTAAACGAGTGCTCTCCTTGAGGCTGGTGAGACCAATTCAGGAGATACTTAAGTGTTTTGCTGAATGAGAATTGGCTTGAAGGCTGGCTTCAGGACTCTTGGAGTTGATTTGGCAACCACAAAACACAGGCAAAATTGATCCTGAAATGGTCTGATTTAGGTTTTGCGCAAATGGGTAACTGTTGTGTGTCTCAGTGTCCCATTAGCTTACCAGTTTGAACACTAAAAGTAAATGTGTTCTCTTAATCATGAGTTCTTCTTGTTTGAGGGTTTTTACTTCGTCAGAAGGCTTACTGACTTTCTGTCATAGCTCCTCCTGCCCTGTCTGTCAGTCATATCCCTGGATTTATTCATTCAGCAGTGACTATTGGGTTCTTGGTGGCAGACACTGCTATGTGTTTTCTACTAGGCTGCGTGTCGTTTCATTAAAACTCTATGCCCTAATAAAATGTATGTAAAGAGAAAGCTTTCCTATGCATCCCCTGCTTGGAAGAATGTGGTGATTATTCTGTGAATGAAGAAATCTTTTTTCCTAACATAAGGAGAATTGTCTCAGTCCATAGATGAATCTCATAATAGATTAGTCTTAAAATGAAAGTGTTATCTCATGCCTTTTGCCAGCACAAAACTCACAGCTGTTTTTTGTGGGACTCTGCGATACTCTGAGCCGTGATGTGGGGTATCTGTAAAACAACTTGTTGTTCTTCTCATTCTTCCTCAAATACCCAGTTTTTGTACTGTGGTAATTTTAGCACTTTGAATGCAGAACAACGCTTTGTCCTTCCGTGGCTTGGTAGCTAATTTTGAACGTACGTGAAGCAGAAATAGTTCGGCTGAGAAAATGAAGACGAAATGGCAGTTTGCTCAGGATTGCTCATGGGGTGGCACCGGCGGGGAGTGAGGTGCCAGGTCAGGCCTCGTGGCTGCCGGGACAGAAGCCGTCTGCCAAGGCGGGACAGCTTTTTTGGTGGGCTGCCGCCTAACGTGGCTGTACGTGCCCAGAGCGGTGAGGACAGGTCTGTCAGAGCAACGTGGGTGGGCGAAGATGGGGAGAGGGACGAGAGCGTACCAGGTCCAGGCACGTGTGAAGAAGGGCATGTGGAGACACGAGAAAATCCAGCACCTCCCCCGTGTGAGGTGGTGCCGCAGTGCCCGGGGCGGTGGCATGGTGGTGTAGATACGTCCTCCCACAGCCAGCCCCGCTCTTCAGGGTCAGCCCTCTGGTCTGGGTCGGTTCTTCATGGCATGGCCTGGGGCCGGTGGGCAGTGCCCAAACTGCCCTTGGTGCCTTCAGCTGGCGCAGGCCCTGCCGGCCCCGCTGAGGCATGGCATCGGCCGGTGGGCTCTCCGGGGAGAGGCTGCGGGAAAGAAACCCAACTCGCTTCTCATTTCGAGCTAGAAAATGAGCTGGAAATGGGAGATGTCAGACTCCATGAACTGAGCCTCGTTTGAGGGCAAGAGTAGTGAATAACTCCTTAAGGCCAATTTTTATTAGATGACTTCCAGAAATGTTTATTTCTCCTCTAAGGAAAGGTAAATACGTAAGAGTCACATAAGCTGTAACATTTACTGATTTTAAATGCTAACGTCACTGCACACTAAAATTTGGGCAATTAAGAATGATAACACTGAGGTAACAGTAACACTCTCAAATTGACTAAATAGCTAAGAGTATCCCAGTTTCTGACAGAATAATTGATGCTTGGAGAGGTGTTCATTTGCATATCAAGGCCTCCATGAAGCCCTCGGGGATCACAGCTTGCTCTGTATGTTATACAGTCAGACTTCAAATGCAACGAAGTTTAACATTTTTATGTCGAGAAGTTTCTCAGATATCAGTGCTTAGGTATCAAAAATTCAACCGCATTAACAAAAATTTGAAAATCCAGAGAAATGGCTCTCAAGCGATTGGAAGCCTGTGCTATATAAAGCCCTCGATTTCAGGGGAGAAGCTGTTTGGAAGGTGGCTTCTTCAGGTCCCAGCTCAAAGCCTTCTGAAAACTGGTGGAAGGATTCCCGGTGATAATAGCAAGCTCTGAATCAGGTCCAAGGGGAATTGTGGTTTTTGCTACTTATTGTAGACATGAACATGACTCTCTTGATTTTTCAGATGCAGGAGCATGGTTCCCATAGCTGTAGTATTGGTGCAAGATTTTTGGTCTGACGTGGAGTGCACGCATACCCCTCTTCCCTGTGGTTCCTGGAAGGTGCTGCTGGGTGCTGGTCATGGGTCCTGGGTGCTAGCGCCCGATGTGCAAATAACATGGCGAGAAGGGTCATGGGAGATGCGAGGAGTTTAATCTTCAGGCGGTCTGAACCCTTGCGAGCGGTGCGGCGGCCGATGCTGTGGAAGGCACTGCCCGTCTGTAGACAGACCCTAAGCACTACGGCTACTCCCATGGAGCAGCTGCAGATGCACGGGCTGGCTTTCTCTCCTGGGTTTTCCTGAGGCTGGTAGAATAAGAAGTAGAGTTTCACTGCTTTCTGGGCAGTTTAGTTTGTTTTTTATAACAAGTGGAATCTGTTGACAGATGCTGACAGTAATTTTGGGGAGACAAACCTTGTTTTGGGAGCCCTTTTATCCTTATGCTAAACCATTCTAGCTGTTAATGTCTGTTAGGTTTGATTTCTGCAGAAAATTATGTGCTTTACACATGAAATTAGTAGCTTATTGAGGTGCCTGAATTATTTAATTTAGCCTAACATTAAGCAGCAGCTTGTACAGACCATGATCTCAGACCTCAACACATGGTGATGAAATATCCCCACAGCTGCAATTCAAGGTATCATGTGTGAGAAGCTCCTGTAGCGTAGTGCTGAGCCTCCTTAGTACCAATTGTGTGCAAGGTTTTTAGAAAGATTTCTCAAAGGGGAAATTTGTATGAGACCTTCTTGGAGAAGTCTTGTCTAGAACTTGACTAGACTTCATGATTGGGAGCTGCTGATTTTAAACAAATGTCACATAAGGATGTTTTGAAGGCTTTCTTGCCAACCTCCATGTTTTATTGATGAATTACTTGAATGGTGCTGCTCCAAATGGTTTCTGGGTTTTGTAAAGCAGTTTCTACCTGTATTTTAAGGTTTTAACTGTTGCACAGGTTTTTAAAAGTACAGAACTATACTATATCTTCCTTTTGAACAACTCCAGAAGACTGCTTGATACCAAACTGTGTTTTTGATATGAGTGTAACTTGTGTTTGCAGGTAACATACCTCAGTGTTTTGTTCTTGGTATGAAGATCACACAGGTTATAAAACAGGGTTGTTATTGAGTTACGTGCATTTTACTGCTGCTGTTTGGCCTGATGGCTGTTAACAGCCACTGACACTATGGAACCACTTTATAGTGAAACCTGTGATGTGCCCCTTCACCTGTACCTCCTCTGTTCTCTCTGCTCAATAGATCAGCTTCATGGTAGGTGGGCTTTCCGTAACAGAGGAGCAGTGAGTTGACATGTGCAACATGGCATGGCACAATGTTGCTCTAGGAGCAGTAAAAGAGATTTACTATTTCACTTAATTATCAAATCGATTTGCCCCTTCCAAATTCACTATAAAATGGGTCTGCTATGAATCTGAGCTTCAGAGAAGCCCTTGCTGATGGCATTGCATAGATTATTGCATCCTAATCTTGCATGTCTGTTCGCAAAGCTTTCTTTTATTCTCAATTTATATTTCCTTTCTTGCTGCAGTTTTTTTCTCTATTTTGTATTGTAGGATCGGGATATTCACCCCTTGAAGATGACGAAGATGTGTATGCACGCAATAGATATAAAGGTGAATGCTTTGCTTATATGCTAAAGAGGATCAGCTGGTTGCTAAGAGAAAGCTTCCTTCTCTCTCTTTTCATGGATTATAAAATTTTGGAGACCCAGCTCCATGTTTTTTCTCATGGATTTTTAGATCAAGATTTAATTTCTATCTTTTATAACAGTGGAAATTAGACCAAGTACTGATCACCACTCTTGTGTGCACCTGAGTAAGTAACTTCTGCACTGCCTTTGCTCTTGGGAAGATCAAATTCTAAATCATGAAAATCCAAGAAGTCTTTCTCTTTCTTCTTCATACATCCTAACAAAACCATCAATGATAAGCTAACTCAAAACCTGGGCCTATTGATGGTAATGTATAGAAGTACATGCAAGAGAAATTGATTTTCATGACTTCTTTTTCTGTAATATTTTTGCATTTTAGGTTAACCTGCTACCTGAAATGCAAAGTGTGTTTAACAAATGAATTTGTATGTTCTAAAACAAGTTACATAGCTGAATGAATGAGTGAATGGACTTGGGTGTTTATAAAGCAAACTCAGGTTTTCTTCCATATTCTAGAAGATTTTGCCATTCAGCAAGACTGGGAAGTGTTTTTGCTAGTATCAGTAAATCTTCCATTTATTATGTCTGTTTACTTAAAATGTCTGCTTCTGTCTCAATACCCTCTGCCAAAGTCCCTCAGAAGCCCAGACAGTAAAGAAACTTAACATTTAATTTGTCCCTTTAAATGGTAACTGTGTTTCTTTTTAGTAAACTAATCTATGGACGTGCTAGAATTGTAATGTAGTCGGTTTGATTACTTGAAAATACTGGGCATTGGTGTTGTGTTGTACATTATTGATTCTCTGCAAAGACTCACTGGGCCTTATAAGAGGTAAGTTTAAACTAATTCAGACATTTATGAACAACAAAGAGGAAAGCACAGATGCTATGGCTATTTTGCTGGTTTCATAAATGTCATGTTCCTCCCAGTAAAATACTTCAATATAAAATTTTGCTTTCAAACACCTGCAGAAATATTTCTTTAAAGCTTTATTTGGGTAAACTCATTTTTATTTATCTTTTAACATGTAACCCTCTGCAGACACATAGAAAAAGAATTCTAGAGATCATGAAGATAAATCAATGCCAATTCATGCCAGGGCAGGCAAGTAGTTAAAATGCGGATTCTGTATAAATTCCTTTTATATGGTGATCCAAAATGGATTATACTCATGTCAGCCAAAATGTCACCAGGGTAAGTGAAACATAATGACTCATTCACACAGATAGTAAAAACTGCCCTGAGTTTAGAAGAGCTACTGCCAAATGCTGAAGATCAGACAATGTGAATCTAAGAGTATAAAGCGTTGAAGTAGAAAAGGCTCACTCTTCATTAGCATACTTATTTAAGTTGGTATTGGGGGAAAGGGGTAGAGAAAGACAAAGCAGAGAAAAATGGGCTGAATAGCTACGTTCATAGCTTCTCCTTATATGTGCAGTCCAGCATTTTGGGTATGGCCCATTGCTCGGCAAATAAAACTTTCCGGTAACAAGTAACTAAATTAATTTTCTTAATTGATGTTAACATGCGTAAGCAGTATGCTTTTTTCTTTGCACAAGTACTCACTAAACAGTGCAAGCAAGCACACAAATTCATCCTCTTTGGCATCTGCAGACAAAACATTGCAGTTTATTGGCAAGGGGCAGGGGGGGAATCGACCTCCTACCAAACCCTTTTGTCTTCATCTGGATGTTTTTCAACTTGTTGAGCTTTCCAGAGAAACATCGCTCAGACTTTCTGTGCCCACAGCATTTTTAAAGAGTTTTTCCCTTCCTCCCTGGTGGACCCTCAGCTCTTTTGGCTGATGTACCAGCAAGCAACAGCACAGCCAGTCACTTTGCATGCTGCTTGTGAAGGAAATGCTCAGCTGAGGCTGATGTTTAAATAGGAGTGAGGGGTTGGGGGAAACGATGCTGTAGAAAATGCTTTCCTTCCTGCCACTCAG